>NC_084820.1:9611408-9911408 GCF_958449725.1 Rosa rugosa | reverse complement strand
GCCAATATACTAATAAGCATGGCTGGAGGAACTATACATTTATCATTCTTTTGCTGCATCTTCAACCCTCAATCTAGATTTGCTTAAGAGTTGGGTGCCCAAGAGATTTTTCATCGTAATTTTCTTTTTCTTTTAAAATAAATTATACATCTATCATCGACATTTTCAATCTCCAAAAAAACGAGTTACATTGACTTTGAAAAATTCATTGATAAGTTTCTTTATACCATGATCATCCACCACCCTTTAATTATCACTAACTATCTAGTCTACGTACAAATATATATATATATATATATATATATATAGGATTTTTCTCAGGTGCGGACGTCCGTACCGAAATTTCGGTACGGATTTCCAGTTTTCACCCACTTTCCGATCACATATTTTGATCTTAACCGTTCAGTTTTTAGGTCCTAATATATAGATCATCTCTGAAAAATTTCAGCCAATTTGGTGATCGTTAAGGCATCCAAAACTGCAATTTACACGAACGAACTGAATCTGTCGAACCGGAACCGTTCGTGTACATTGTTGTAATTTGCAGTTTTGGATGCCTTAACGATCACCAAATTGGCTGAAATTGTGCAGAGGTGATCTATACATTAAGACCTAAAAACTGAACGGTTAAGATATGAAAATGTGATCGGACAGTTAGGGAAAATATTTTCTCTTAAAATAACAATAACGCATTGAATAATATTTTCCATCATGTATTACTATAAATAATGTTTTAGAAGATAACAATAGCAAGTCATCAAAAACATATAACAATAGATGTGACAAAATATATTTTGCATCGTTGTCATGGACAAGGTGTTAGGTAACAAAATGTGTTTCTCAATTTTCTTCAAGTAGGCAATTGAGTATCATACTTGACATTTGACACCATTCAAAGTCAATAATAGAGAAGTAGGAAAAGCATCCTAGACTTGGTGCCCCAGAATGCCCAATAACAGACAACAACAACAAAAAGCAAAAAACTTTAAATTTCAGATTAAAGCTTTATTCTTTTCCTTTCTTATTTTTTGCCAAAGAAAAGCAATTTTGCTTTTTAGACCATTCACCATCTTCTTTTAAAAAGGAAATTTCAGTTTCACCTCTCTTTATTGACGCCTCAACCAAAACCCTATAAAATATTAAAAGATAAGAAAATGAAAAAGTTTAATGGCTTTTTCTTTTTTTCCCTAAAGAAATATCAGAAGGAGACCTCTGACTCATTCTGGTTTGGAACGTATGATGGATTAGAATTCCATTTACTCTTCTGTGACCAAGTCATACTCAAACACATAATTATCAAAGTGCGTGATCAATTCATTTAGTTGTCCTCTTCTTATAAATACCAAGTTGAAGCTTCGGTGACTTTGGCCTGGCAATGCCTGCTTATTTTAAACGCACAAGCATGCACGAAGAAGAAGAAGATTCCCGGAACAGCTCAAGTACTTGGTCTGGTACTAACAGTGCATTGATGGTGGAGTTAAAAAAAAATAAGAGCACTAGAGAGATCAAGTCCTAGTGCATAATGAACTAAACAAAATACATAAGACTTGTAGACCAATTGCGGGTAGGTCATTTCATCCATCAGTGTGAAAGGGACGTCTGATACACCTATTGTATGCATCATACAAGAATTTCTGCTTCAGGTCGACCCTGTAAACTACATTTGCTGTTACACATACTAGCGCCCGACACCATTAACGTTCAACACTTTGGTATGAGGATGAGATATAAATGCCTAATGCGTACTCAACACTGATTTCAGACAATACAGTAAAGATAAGAGTATCATTTGGAGATTCAGAGGTGACCAAAAACATGTAGTATGCCTGTATGTATTACAAGATCTAGCGCTGAGGGGAGGTAACTCAAATCCCCCTTCTGTGTAAACTTTTTACAACTATAATGCCTATGCTAGTGTTGGGATCCCTCCTTAATTGGAGGAGATAAAGAAAGTGGAAGACAAGGCATGCAGGAGACATGCAGGAGACAAGGGAAAAGAAGAAAAGGAAAAAGCATGCAAGGGAAAAGAAGAAAAGGAAAAAGCATGCAAGGGAAAAGAAGAAAAGGAGAAAGCATGCAACCGGCTTTGAAGAGAGAGCTGGAGAGAGAGTGTGATTCCTTTTTTTCCCTTTTCTTATTAAAGGAACTGAAGAGAGAGAGAGCTGCAGAGCTTTGCTTTCTTTGTATATAATCCCCACATCGGCAACAAACAAAGGGAGAGAGGGCAGAGAGCCCAAACTCCAGAGAGAGAGATCAGTAGCAACTCCAAGGGTCTTCGAGATGTAGAAGATAGGGGGAGTGTGTTCAAGGGCGTGTATAGCTCTTGGGGTAGAGTAATCTTCTAGGATTGAGAGAGGGTGTACAAGGGGTATCCGATTGGATACAAGGCTCGGGTTGGGTATAAACACGAGTGCTCAAGTTGTGTATAAATTTGAGCGGTGTAATCTTGTACTTGTGTAATTCTCTCATTAGTGAAGATGAAAACTCTCTGAGGACGTAGGCAAGGAAATTGGCCGAACCTCGTTAAATCTTGTTGTCTTATTGGTTTGCTTATTTCTTCTTTCCATCTCTACTAGTAGTACTTGCGTGACGGGGGGGATTAATTTCCCAACAAGTGGTATCAGAGCCGATGGTTTGGCTGGGACAAGTCATGCATCCATGGTGTAGTCAGGCAAATGGTCAAGGTGGCAGCCCGAAGGTGCAATAGGTGGAGTCAGCTCGGAAAAGTTCTTAGCAAGAAAAGCGGGTCGGAGACTCAAAGAAATCCTCATCGATGGTGTATCGATAGGTGGAGTGATTCGCGAGCTAAGGGGAGCAAGGTGGACTCGGGAAAATCCTATTCAAAAGTGGAGCTGTAAGGGATCATGATATGACTCAAGGGATGATGGCTGGTGAGGTTGTTTGTCATGGCAAGTTCTAGCACCTCATCATTCAAGGTGGAGTTAGTTAAATGGTCAAGGTGTTAACTCAAAAGTGCATTAGGTGGAGCTAGCTCGAGGAAAATTCCTAGCAACGTGGAGCGGGTCAAAAACTCAAGAAAGTCCTAATCAAAGGCAGTTGATAGGTGGAGTGACTCGGAGGCTAGGTGGTGCGAGCCGGACTCAGAGAAAAAAATCCTAAGGTGGAGTTGCAAGAGACCAAGATATGACTCAAGGGAATGATGGTTGGTGAGAATGTATATCTCACTAAGGTGGTTCGTGGTGTCTGTGATCGTGCTTGTTCGTCGTTCGTGGTTTTCGTTCGCCGAAGGTTTGCATGTTGATCGTGGTTGCTCATCATGAATTCAGGTATTGCCTCATAGTTTGAGGTGGAGCAGTTTGATGGAAAGGGAAATTTTCACTCTATGGCAAAGGAGAGTGAAAGACATCCTATTCAACAAGGCCTTACTAAATCGTTGATGGGAAAGGATGTAAAGCCAGGGAAGCTGTAATCTACCATGGGATTTTAGCAGACGCAGCGGGTCTAAATCCAGAGGCAGGGGAAAGGTCAAGTAGTGCTACAATTTCAAGGAGCATGGACACATAAAGCCGGATTGTCCGAGGTCAAAACAGAAGGATGATAAGGGCTCATGTTGCTCCAAGGATGGTGTAGCAAATGTTTTTTTGTAATCTTGGAGAATTTCTCACACTCCAAAGGTTATGACACTTTTTCTCGAAGTTGAGCCAGTTACACTCCAAGGGCTGTAGGTGTCAACAGCAGGGGAGTTGTGTTTACCTGGCTGAATGGTTCTAATAATGCAGGGAGAAAAGTGTGGAAGTATGTTCCGTCTGATAAGAAAAAAAAAACTTAGACCTCGAAGGTTGAAGGGAAACGGTGTGCACAAGGATGCAGGTACCTGTGGTGGGTCTCGTTTGCGGGGATAGCCGAGACGCCAGTCAAATGTTTCCAGGTTCCAGACGATGGTGAGAAGGTAAATCCTGCTGGGGAAGGGGTGAAGTCGAGGTCCCTCTTCGGAGCCAACTAGTGATTGTTGCCTCGGTGCAGTTACACATGACATTGGCTGATTGAATCAGGGGGAGTTAGAACCACTTGCAATTGATTCAGATTATGTGTAATTGGTGAAAGAATAAGGCCAATGGATTGCTTGTGGGCATAACAAGCAGGTCTCAGAATGAGATGAACTTCAGACTGAAGTGGTAGTGTGCTTGTGGGTATAACAAGCTGTGTCTCAAATTGAGATGACTTCAAAGATTGAAGTTGTGTTGCGGAGCTCTCCATTTAAGTCGGGAGGTGGAGATTGTTGGGATCCCTCCTTAATTGGAGGAGATAAAGAAAGTGGAAGACAAGGCATGCAGGAGACATGCAGGAGACAAGGGAAAAGAAGAAAAGGAAAAAGCATGCAAGGGAAAAGAAGAAAAGGAAAAAGCATGCAAGGGAAAAGAAGAAAAGGAGAAAGCATGCAACCGGCTTTGAAGAGAGAGCTGGAGAGAGAGTGTGATTCCTTTTTTTCCCTTTTCTTATTAAAGGAACTGAAGAGAGAGAGAGCTGCAGAGCTTTGCTTTCTTTGTATATAATCCCCACATCGGCAACAAACAAAGGGAGAGAGGGCAGAGAGCCCAAACTCCAGAGAGAGAGATCAGTAGCAACTCCAAGGGTCTTCGAGATGTAGAAGATAGGGGGAGTGTGTTCAAGGGCGTGTATAGCTCTTGGGGTAGAGTAATCTTCTAGGATTGAGAGAGGGTGTACAAGGGGTATCCGATTGGATACAAGGCTCGGGTTGGGTATAAACACGAGTGCTCAAGTTGTGTATAAATTTGAGCGGTGTAATCTTGTACTTGTGTAATTCTCTCATTAGTGAAGATGAAAACTCTCTGAGGACGTAGGCAAGGAAATTGGCCGAACCTCGTTAAATCTTGTTGTCTTATTGGTTTGCTTATTTCTTCTTTCCATCTCTACTAGTAGTACTTGCGTGACGGGGGGGATTAATTTCCCAACAGCTAGATGGTAAGAGGATTTACATCAGAGCTGGGGGGAGGTATTACAAGATCTATCTGGCCATGGTGTAAACTGGGAGTGATTAGAGAGGATTTACACTCTAGAATTCTACATTCTTATGTACCCTACAGAACTCTGCAACAGACTAGAAAAGGATTGTCATATCACAGTTACGGTAAGAGGAAGAGGAGGATGGTGAATAGAAAACAAGTCTGAAGAGAAGTATGACTATAGTAAGGCAGAGAAGCAGCTGAAGTCTGGCTGGTCTTTTTTGCTGATTCTGAAATAGAATGGTTGCGTAGTCCATGAGCAAAAGCAGGAGGCACATTGTAGGACCGTGGTTTAAAAGGCAAGTAAGTATGATGGTCCTCAGTGTCATAGCCTGCATGGCAGTAAAGAAACTTGGTCAGGGAAAAAGATCATACGTAAGGCCATAGAGCATAGGTGTGTGTGCATCTAGATGAGTAACACATACAGTCAAACTTCTTCCAGCCCAAAACCTTTTTCTCTCTGTCAAATACAACATGGTAGCCTGTCATGAAGTTTTCTGTAGAGGGATCAATAGCTGAAGCATAAGCCAACATTTAACAGTAAACAAATGCAATGCAACTAGATATCTATTAAAGCAGGCTACTGTTTCAACTTTGGGACCAAAGAAAGTCACAGTAGCTGTTTTCTAATTCACTGTTAAAGCCTACGTCATCAATCATTATGGATTACCAGCAGCAAAAGAAGTTAATAAACTGAGTTATTGTTGGCTTTAATTGAAGTAAATCAAATCCTAAGTTCCTAGGCATGTATTCCATTTGCTTATTTTAAGTTTATAAATTAGAGCATGCGAAAACTGCTATGAAGAAGACTTACGTCCAATTATATTTAGTTCCAAACTCTTGACAACAGCCAGGCAATAGACCAGCTCGCTCTGCAAATCATCAGCAATGAAGATACTTAGTTATCACTATTCCTGACTAAAAAAAAACAAATAAAGTATAACAAAACATTACCTGAGTGGAGATAACAATGATTGGATTGTATACTTCAAACTGGCTTCCACCTTTCATGGTTAAACTGACACCAGATATCCAACTAGCATTTGCATCTGGACTGCAAATGGAAAGAAGAGGAATTATTAAAAATAAAATACAAGTAATCAGATTGGGAGTTAGAATAAAAAGAAAGCACAGACAAAAGACCTAAATGAGACCTCATATCATAACAATATTCAAATGGAATCCTTGAGTCAGGTGGACGACGCTTATCTCGAGCTTGTGAATTGAACTGCAATAGTCATAAAGCATTAGTTATGAGTTATATATGGGTATTGATATATGTATGTAACCTCTGTGAGTGTGCGTAGAGAAGGGCAGCTTACACTCTCTGAAATCCTTGTATAAGTTGGGTCATCCAAATATGTGAAAGAAGTCCCAGAATCAAAAAGAGCAGTGAAATCAATGTCCATAATATCTGTCCCCACTCTAATTTGAGTTACACTGATGTTGTAGGTTGGACTACATGCATCACAAATAATGGGAGATAAAAACAATGTCAAGACATCCTTTTAAATAACAATCGTATCTGATCTCACGAATAACTAGCATCAAGTAACTGAGATTCCCACTTACTGTGAAGGGTTATAATTAAATGGGGTCTCTTCCTGGTCAGGACTCCCCTTGTCACCAAAATTGATTCTCCCAACTCCATCATGTCCAAAACACATGGAAAAGGAATCTGCGGTAAAGCCTTCCCGGGATAAAATGCTAGGAACAGATATCTTCTCCATACCAAGACCAAACAAACCATTAGGAGCAGCAATATCCAGGAATGAACCACTTTGCACCTGGCCACAACTTCAAAATTCACAATGCCCTTTCAGCTGAATACATGATTTTAATCCAAAACGAATAAAAAGATTCCAAAAGCTTATAATACCACAGAACTTACCCAAAGGTAATGTATGCCTCAACATATTCATGATGACTATCTTCTGTTGTTAAGTGCAGAACATCCTCTACCAATATCCCAGACGTAGAAGTTTGATCAGAGACATAAGAGACCCTATAAGGGCAAGTGTTGAATGCTCCCAGACATTTATTACGCTGCATACACAACCTGTTGTTGCAACGGACTTTCTTGCTAGTCGATGACCCTTTCGGGTCATATTTGCTGACCTCAAAATTCTGCCACAGCAAAATGCACCAATTAGTCAAGTACTACATGCAAAAGCCAGAAACAATAGACGCTGAACGCATTAAAACACCAATGCCACCATTCTTGTCCTCAAATCTAACAGTATAACAAGATATCGAGTGTCAACCCTTAAGATACAGAAACAAATGCATAGCTTCCTGTTCCTAAGTTCATGATCAGCTTCAAATAAAGGTCAGATTTTCTTGTCAACCCTTAACAAGAATCCGCACAATCAAACAGAAAAGACCCCAAAATACTAATGACATTCTCATCAACACTACTTGAAACCCAACAATTCCGCTACCCAATTAGCAATAGACACAAGTTTTCTCCACACTAACAGAATTGAAGAAAGAAAAAAAGAACCCAACTTAAACTTACAGGAGTATAAGCTGTTCCTTCACAAGGCACCCAAAACAGGTCACTCCCGGTATCCAGCGCCACCATAAACTTCATTCCCGGCGTCCCCAGTTGCACCGTCGTATAATGCAAACTACCAAAAACAAAAAATAAAATAAAATCCCTAATTTTCAAGAATCCCAAAACTTAAAAATCGAAACTTTAAGAAAGTAAAACTAAAAATGGAAACTTTGAGAGAAGGAAGCGTACTATCCCAAAGAGGTGATCTGAAAAGTGGAGTTGCCGTCGGAGAAAGCGAGGGTGTCGGAGGACTCGACGAGCTTGCGGCCGCGGAGGAGGCGGTCGCGGTTGGCGAGTTCGGCGTAGTACTCGAAGCTGCCCTTCTCGGGGAGGTTGGTGGCGGCAACCGGAGAGAGCTTTCCGGCGGCCTCCGACCACTGCTTGACGGGGTCGGAGAAGCGGTGGTGCATCTCGAAGCTGAAGACGCGGCCGTCGCAGCTTGGAAGAAGAAGAAGAAGAAGAAGGGTCAAGAAGATTGATGGGAAAACGAGGGAGATGGAGGCGAGCTTACGAAGAGTAAGCATTGGTGAGTTGGGTTTCTCTTCCTTGTTGAAAAGATTGAATCTTTTTTGTGTAGAGAAAAAGAACGAGATTGAATCTTTTTTGGGTTCAAATCTGAGAAGTGGGAGAGATATGCAGTTTTTGGGGGTGGGGAGATCATTACTTGACAGTTGGTGAGTGTGTGTGGGAGTTGGTGTGGGTCCTACAGGATTCAGTGACAGTTAAAAGAAGTCGAGACTCGGAAGTGTGTGTGAAACGGCGGTGCTTTTGGCGCGCTTTGTTCTTTTATCATGATCCCGGTTAGGTTGAGTGAACTTCTGCATTTAGCTCTAAAAGAACTTTGACTTAACTGACTAACTGTTATTTTGTTTTCAGTTTTAAACACACGTTACTGTCCATTCCTTTTCATTTAAGCTGTTTATAAGCTTTTCCAAACGTAGTCTTAGACTTCTGTAACAAGGAGAATGATGTAAGTGGTATTCTTTTTATGTTTTCGCTTATTTTATTTACTAAAGAAAATAAATAAATAAGAGATTCGACATGAGCAATGCGTTCAATCTATTTACTTTATCTTATAATAAGTTATACACCAGTACCATACAAAATTTGATAATCGGAAAATCTTACCATGAGTATTGGTGGAGTTTTTCGTGTATTGGAGTTTGTTCTTAAGGGTGTTAATAGAGTTTATTCTTATCATTACGACGACTTGACCAGAACTCCATAAGCGTTTTTGGGCCTGTTTGGTATTACTTCTTGGAGAACAAAAGGCAATGAAAATGGACAAACTTCTGCAGTAGCAACAAGGGTCGTTTTTCCAGTTCTCTACTCGATTAAAACATGAGGTAGAGGTACTGGTGGACGCATCAGGCTTTCTGGGCAAATGATTAGAATGAGAGCTGTGGAAGACATGCATAACTGATTACTTGGTTTACTAGTTATTGAACGAAGAAAAAGTTTTCCTATGCTCATCAGACGGAACTAGTTAAATATGTTTTTCTGTGCTTATTAAGTGTTGGAAATTTTGTTACTTTTTCTTTGATCAGGGTTAGAAGTTGCCTTAGTAGAAAAACTGAGAGCAGATTATCACAATCTTGTATACACAAAGATAAATCCGAGGTAATTAATTCATCTCATAATATATACAACTTGATACCCAAAAATTACACTTACAATACAAGCTTATACAAATTACTACTACAAAAAAAAAAAATCATGAACCCTGAAAAGTATTTTCAGGATACAATCTCCCAAGGAGTTGGGATTGAACACCATTTCTGAGGCTAAGCTTATACTGGAGAAGCAGATGTGAATCCAAATTTATCCGAAAGCTTTGTTCTGGTAAATGGTGAAAGAAGCTCCATTTGGTGAATGAACTGCACATCATGAACCAAAGGGTTGGGTGTTCTTCCTGGTGGAGAGCCTGAGTAACATGTTGGTGAACACTTGGTGCATAAAGGTTCTCTTCCATCAAATATTAGATCCTGTATGATTAATCCACAGGATTACTTTAATCTGTCATTTTATGTTGTCACTGAAATTCAGTAAGGATGAATATGCTGACCTTTTCACTGATCATGTTCAGAATTCCACTTCTTTCATCTGAGTTTTGTTGGCTGGTCACCAAAAATGAAACAAACATCATCAGGGGGATAAAGTTTCTACAGTTTTTCTACGAAAATGAAATCCGAGTATTGTTTAAGCCCTTGTAGTTAGCCTAAATGATGAAAGGTGGTAGAGTTCGATCCCTTTCAATGTAACCGTAAAAATCCAATTTCAATTGTTCATAAAACATAACATGGGAAGTGGAAAAAGTAAGGTAAATGTTACATGTAAAAGAATGAGAAAAGATGAAATTAAACCTGTGCTTGTTACATCTTAAAGGCTTGAGGAATTCAGGTATGGCAGAGCCAACTCTGCGAGGCTTAGGGCAAAGAGGCTGGTTGTAAATGGTTGCAGAGCCAGCAAGCTTGTTTGCCTCAGCAGGACCTGAATCAAGAAGAAGGCTTTTGACTCCTAAATGAGGCATACTTTCTTTCCTTGGTGTGTTCTGCCTTCCCTTCATAACCAAAATTACACAGCTGAAGATTGAAGAAGAGGAAGAAGAAGAAGCAGAAAACCAAAGTCACAAGTATACAAGAAAAGAAAGGATTAACTTGTGACTGACAATTCAACTGTTGCTATTTATTTACCCTCATTGAAATGGTAATTAAGATATTCAACCTGTGTATTTATTTAAATAGTAACCACACATTTAAGAGAGGGAAGTGGGAAATTTTAGTAATAAGTGGAGGCCACAGCCACATTTGATTGAAGAGACCCTGTTCAACTGTGCAAGTATAGTAGAGACCCTCTTTGAAGGAAATGAGTAATTTGCTTGGCCAGGAGCGGAGTTAGGAGGATGAATCTTGGCTTTTATCTCCTAATATTTCTCAATTTACATCTTTGCTTACCATTTATTTGGTCCAAAGTAAAACTTGCATTATCCGAATTATTGAATCATTCTTTATCCCCATTTTTGTGATCATGAAAAACTTACATGTTTTTCACATTCTCACACAAAATTTATGAACCTTCTTCTCTCTTGCAGGAGACTAAATTCACTCGGTTAGTTCAGTTTGTTTCTTCTATTTCGTTGATGAAATGGTCTTCGTATCCTATGACGAGTTATTATCCCTCCATCAAACTCAACTAATAGATTAAAGGCTCTACTCAAGTCAAGCAAACCGGAATCCTGCATTTCCAATTTATGGTAGATTCTTAACTATGATTTAAGAAACTTTACAACCAGTGACCAAGATTCGAAACATTTGAAAACACGAAGAAAGCTTTGCGCATAACCAAAACGAAAATTTTCACTATTGTTGCACAAATCTAAACGTACTGCCCATTATTCTGGCACTAAAAAACGGACAAACAAACTGAATGCACCATTGATTTTGGTTCCGTTTAGTCTCAAGTTATGCCTCCCTGAACACCAACGAAAAAAACCAAAGAACTGAGCGTGTGAGGTAAGGCAAGATATTTGATCCGATCTAGGTCAAATCCAGGCAGACATGGCCAAATCTGACAGTTAACAGACGCCGACGGTGCCTGTTCCTGAAATGCTGAAACTGAGTAAATAAAATAAATGATCTCCGTAGTAATCACCTTGGCCAATTTCTTGCAATCTAATCTCATGAACACGTAAGATAATCACAAAATGAACATCAGAGAGATTAGAGCACCTCCTCTCTCTTTTCCTTTTTCTTTTTTTTCCCTTTTTCTTTTCTTCATAATAACAGCAATATGCACAATAATTACAAAGGCAAGGTACAAGTTGAACTATTAGTGAATAAAGAAGTTGTACTGAAATTCTATGTGTAATACGTATCCCAATCAAACTTAGGCTGTGAAAAGACCTCATAATCAATGGGTCCATCCACAAAACTGTCTACAGTTTGTATGCCTTCCAAAACAGCAGGATGAAATCTATCATTGTGAGAAGGCGACAGTTTGTACATTACTAACACCCCAAGTGTGAATATTGCTTGCAGCTTTGTTGAGTCTCCATGAACCGAAAAGAACAAGAGCATTGCAAGCAGGTACAAATCAACACAGAAACGCATGATGCTCAAGACTGTATCCATCAACTTCCCATCATTTCCAGCAGGAAAGCCGCGGACCCGATAGACAAACAGAAAGTTGTACTTATCAACCACGTACCTGTACCCGAAATATATTGCACCAACCGGAACCACAAGTGGAGCAAATGAAGAATAGATAAATGTGAGGGCAAATATTGTCAAATTGAATGCATAATATTGCGCAAAATCGAATGTCTGCTTGGGGGCTGTAGAGGTTCTGTTGATGGGGTATTCAGAAAGATCATGTCCCGGCATATCCATTCCATTCAGCCTAGGAGAATCATAATATGTGTTCTCCACAATCAAGGGTCTTTGTAGAGTATCAGGCTCCTGAGTTTCTAATGGATACTCTTCACTTTGTTCTGGGACCAGTTGCAGCATGTCATTCTTCCGGAACTTCTGAATCTTCCTTTTTATCCAAGGGATCGGAGCCAATAGATCAAATGATATCCCCAAAAACGTACTTGTAATCAAAAATGCCAGAGAGGAAAGGCAGGATCTTGACAAAAATGATGCACTCATGTACTGCTCAATCCTCTTGCAATCTTCTCCATCCAAATAGCACCTTCCCATTTTTAGCAGGGCACTCTCTAAAGATGATTCAACCAGACCCTTAAGAAGAATAAGATTTACCAGGAAGAAACAAACCATCTTAAGAAGTGCGGCTCTCTGCTCTCCTGAAACTGTAAGATGTCGTTCAAACTTGGAGAGATAGGAAAGTGCTGATGGAATTACGATATACATGCTTATAAAAATAATGACATTGGGCATAAACTGAAAGATGAGGCTCCCTAGCCAGCTTGAGCTCTGAAACCAAGCTAACCACAAATCAGCATTGTCCATAGCTTCTGCATTTATGATCCGTCCAGCACTTTTCACAGCACTGATAATTGCAAGAGGAGAGCTAAAAAATAGAAGAATCAACAGTAAGCATGTATTCACAAGAACTCTCCGCAACTTCAGTGAGACCTTGGACGATCCCAAATGATTCCAATAAATGTCTGTTGCCAATGGTGCCTGCTCAACTTTCCAGTGATTTCTCTGTAAACGCAACTCCATGAGAGAAAAGAACTTCCCTATCCGCCTCTTCTTCTCATGTCGAAAGTCCTGAACCGCTTTATTAGCAGTGTACACATCCTTAAACATCACAAACGCAACTCCAGCACCCACTGCACGGCCTTCTTTATAAGCAGCCAGTTCAGTCTCCAATTCAGCTCTCAATTCCTGCAACTCTCCTAACCTCCTATCATCCGTGTAACCCAAGCTAGCCACAGCATGATGCCCTAAATCCTTCACCTTCCTCCATAGATTAAAAGCCCAGCCCCATGCTCCCTCTGACAAAGCCGGTCCATATCCATTTTCTATACTCTCTTCAGGCAAGAGCCGGGAGTCAATTTTCGCAACCAACCAAGCAATTTCATGCCTAACCTTAACCAACTCCGACGCTAATTCTTCCAATGCACACAAATCCATTGGCAAAACAACCTTATAAACCTTACCAGGATACTTATGCTGAAAATACTCATGCAACACAGTCCCATCACTCCCTATAGTTTTCGGTATCCCCTGCACCATTATAGTAAAAAGAGCTGTGGAATCCGAACCTGGGTCACTCATATTCCCATTCCCATCCCTAATCCTAGTGATCTTCAACCTTGACTCTATAGCAGAAATACCAAAATGCACGAAAACAACAACCACAACCAGAAAAACAAAATGCACCCAAAGTAAAGCTGAACCTTTCTCGATATGGTTTATCGTCGTCTGCGAGAATTGATCGCCGAGCACGGCCGTCCCGGCGTAGAGATTCAACGGAAGCATGACCAGCACGGCGAGGACGGCGAGGGAGAGCAGCAGGCCGCAGCTGCCGCCTTCGATTAGGAGAAATTGGGCGGCGTCGGCGCCACAGTGGCGGGCGATTTCGCGGCCAGTGGCGTGCCAGACGGCGAGGAGCTTGGCGGCGAGGGCGGAGGGTCCCGGCATGCGGCGGTGGTCGGAGCGGAGCTTGACGAAGAGGAAGATGAAGAGGCAGAAGAAGGAGCCGATGGCGGAGATGTTGAGGAGGTACTGGATGTTGCCGTACCAGGCGGCGTAGTCGCCATCGCCGGGGGACGGCGGAGGAGAGAGAGTGTCGTTCATGGAGGAGCTAGGGTTTGGAAGTAATTAGGGTTGAGGAATTAGGGCTGGAACAACCAGAATTTGGGATTTTTTTTTGGTGGGGATTGGAAGTAATTGAAGCTCAATTGAATTGGGTCTTTCTTCATGTGGGGAATCGAACTCGATTTAGGGGCGAATTCGTGGAGGGTTTGGGTTGAGGGTTTTGAGAATTTGGGGGTGCAGGTGGTGAGGAAGACGAAGAAATTAAAGGACAAAAAAAACAGAAAATTGGGAAAGAAAAAATGCTGAATTTGGGAGTGGAGAGTCCAAAGTCCGCAAAGAATAAAATTGGCCCAAATCTAGAGAGAGTTCGAAATAAATAGTCAGTATTGCTTAGTTTATTTTTCGGTATTTCCTTTTTCAATATTTTCGTACCTAGTTAAATGTATAAAATGTATAGTTAAAGATATAAAATGTAATATTGCTTTATCACTTATCAAAACGAGCTCTTCTCAATTTTTGGGGCTCTCTCCAAAACCCTAGGTCGGCGGCAGGTTTTCGCACTGAGAGATCGCCCTTGTTCTGAGGCAGCCCAAGCATAGGCCTCGCCTACGCCGCTCGGTCTGCTGCCGGACGGGGATTGACGCTAACATTCCGGGAATCTGAAGGAGTGTTGCTCAGAGTTCTTGCAGGCTGGTTTTTGGCTTCAGATTTCGAGTGGAAATCTCTGGGATGCGGTGCCATGCGGTGCATGATCGAAGGACCTCGTTTGATGCTCCTGGGTAGACGTGACTAGGATCGGCAGGGCAGGTTAGCGGCGATGCGGGTCATGGCAGCTTGGTTTGTGGGTTTTGGTCATGGAGTTTCATTCGTGGCGGCGAGGATCATAGAGGAGCAATCGTGGCAGCGTGGCTCGGCGGAACTGCACTGGAACTGCAGTGTTGGTTCAGCGTTTGCTAGAGATAGAGGCTGGGTCTGGGACAAGCCAAACCTAATGAGCTTGGGCGGGCCTTCTCTTGCAGTTGCTCTAGACTGGTTATTTTTGGGCTAGGGTTTTTTGCCCTAGGCCCAATTCTATGTTTTTTTAGTTTTGTCTAAATTACAATAATTCCTTGTATTAGGAAGCTAAGCAATTGTGCTTTTTTTAAGTACCTCTAGTGCCTCTAGAGTAGTACTAAAGGAGGATCTCCGCTACCTTTACATATTTGAATGTATAATGAGTATGTCTATTTCTATGTACCACTATGGATACTACCACTGTCTTCTTGTCTGTCTATGTCCTTAAATGGCAGCAGAAGGGTATGTAACGGCCAATTCTAGCTTGAGTTGAATGATATTATCGCCCCTCGGGCTAATTCAAAAAAAAAAAATATATATATATATATATATATATATATATATATATATATATATATATATATATATATATATATATATAAAATGTATTTCCTTTTTCAATATTTTTGCTATATATATATATATATATATATATATATATATAGTCTGGCTACGGTGCGAACGGTACGGATTTCTCGTTTTCTCCCACAATCCGATCACATTTTCACATCTTAACCGTTCAGTTTTTAGGTCCTAATGTATAGATCACCTCTGCAAAATTTCAGCCAATTTGGTGATAGTTAAGGCATCCAAAACTATATATATATATATATATAGTCTGGCTACGGTGCGGACGGTACGGATTTCTCGTTTTCTCCCACAATCCGATCACATTTTCATATTTTTGAACTGTTAAACTGTTAAAGTTAAAGTTAAAATATTTTTATTTTTGAGATGTTTTTCTTTAAGGAATACCAAATTGGGAGAAAATTTGCTGTGCTTTCATTGATAATAGGGGCCTCTTTATATAGAGGATTACAAGCATAGAAGTAGACTTGTACATGGAAACATAATCGTATAATGATTGGATATCTACGAATATCTCTAACATAAACCCTATTACAACTTGCACAAGTAACCTAGAGTTTGGGCCAGACACATATTCTGGATTTATTTGAACACTCCCCCTTGTGTCGCCCAAACGTGGTGCTCCTCTCGTTGCCTCATTAAAAACCTAGCCGAGTAACAAAAACCTTGTGGGACAAAAATAACCTCGGTCGAAGGGGAAAAAGAGCACAACACTCCATTCACGTTTCGAGATCAACATGTGGACATCTCCCCCTGATGTTTGTGTCACCCCCTGATGACTATGATCATGGGAATTCAGATAACTTCGGCAAGCCAATGCTTGCAACATGTTTCTCGAACGTGGATTTGGGTAATGACTTAGTAAACAAGTCTACCACATTGTCCTCAGATCGAACCTGGTTCACTTTAATCTTGAGGAGCTTCTGTTGCTGCTGATTGTAGAAGAACTTGGGTGATATATGCTTGGTGTTGTCGCCTTTGATGTAGACTTGCTTCATTTGTTCAATGCAAGCAGCATTATCCTCATAAATGCTGGTAGGCTCATCTGTGGTAGACTTCAAACCACAATTGCTTCGAACATGCGTAATTATGGATCTAAGCCATATACATTCACGAACCGCTTAGTGAAGAGCAATAATCTATGCACGGTTCGAAGAAGTAGCGACTAGGGTCTGTTTAGTAGACCTCCAAGATATCGCGGCCTTACCAATGGTGAACACATAACCATTTTGGGAACGATCTTTGTGTGGGTCAGAGAGATACCCTGTATCAGCAAAACCTTCCAAAACACTTATGTCATTTTGGGATGGGGAGAGAGAACGCAGACCATTGTTGGGGGCGTTCTTGACATATGATGGGTCCAAATCCATTGTCTATCTGTAGGGATAGAACAAACCCATATCAATTGTACCACTTAGGTATCGAAAGATATCTTTAACACTAGTCCAATAGTGTTGTGTTGGCGCAGAGCTATGTCTAGCTAACAAGTTCACGGCAAATGAGATGTCCAGTCTTGTGCATTGAGATAAGTACAATAATGCGCCTATTACACTTAGGTAGGACACTTCTGCCTCTAGCACATCTTCATCGTCATCTTTTGGACAGAATGGATCCTTCTTTGGATCAAGACTACGGACAACCATTGGGGTGCTTGAAGGCATAACTTTGTCAGTATTGAAACGCCTAAGCATCTTTTGGGTATAAGCTGATTGATGAATCAGGATACCATCTTTACTGTGCTCAAGTTCCAAACCAAAGCAAAACTGTGTTCTCCCAAGATCTTTCATCTCAAACTCGGATTTTAAGTGTTCAGCGGTTTCTCTTAACTCTTTAAGGGTGCCAATTATGTTCATGTCATCAACATAAACCGCTACTATTGCAAATCTGAAATTTGTTCTTTTTATGAACACACATGGGCATAGTTCATTGTTAACATATCCCTTCCCAATAAAGTAGTCACTAATACAATTACCACATCCGTCTGGATTGCTTCAATCCATATAGTGAGCGTTTCAATCTTATTGCAAATGCACTACGTGGTTTAGAGCCACTTGACTTGGGTAACTAAAGTCTATTTGGGACCTTCATATATATCTCTGTATCTAGATCCCCATATAGATACGCAGTAACCACATCCATGAGCTGCATGTTCAATTTTTCAGAAACTACCAAACTAACAAGGTAGCGGAACGTAATGACGTCCATTACGGGAGAATAGGTCTCCTCGTAGTCGATTCCAGGGCATTGTAAGAAGCCTTGTGCTACAATGCGAGCTTTGTACCTTACAATCTCGTTTCTCTCATTACGCTTTCTAAAGAATACCCATTTATGACCAACTGGTTTGGTGTTGGGCGGTATAGGCACAACTTGCCCGAGTACCTTTCTCTTCGCTAGAGAATCAAGTTCTCCCTGGATCGCTTCTTTCCATTTTGGCCAATCAGCTCTACATTGGCATTCATTAATGGAGCATGGTTCAATGTCATCGGTCTCAATAATCTCACGCGCTACAGAATACGTGAATACATCATCAATGATGATGGAGCTTCTTTCCTACGTCACATGTACACTAGTGTAATTTGCAGAGATCTCTACGTTCTCAGGGAAAGGTTCTGACATTGAGGCGTCCCCCAAAGATGTCTCTTGAACATAACCATAATCTGGAACATTCTCATCAGACAGATTTTGAGTATCGATGATCAAAGGATTTGTTTCTGCCTCATTCTCTCTCTTTCTAAGGTGAGTATCCTTCGAACCAACTGGTCTACCGCGCTTCCTCGCGAGACCTGCGGCCATAGACGCCACATCACTGCCAATATGGGCAGTGGATATTGGCAGTGGCGCCATCTCCTAGTACCTCAGGAGCGGCGCTATGTCCAGTATTTGGGACGTCAATCCTTACAGGCACATTTGCAGCAGGTATATGTGATCTCGTCACTTTAGCAGTATCACAAAACATATCAGGCAGAGTATCTGCTACGTTCTGAAGCTCGATGATTCATTGCACTTCAACTTCGGACTGTGCAGTACAGGGATCGAGATGAGACATAGTGGGGACAGATCATGACAATTCATGTTGTTCCTGTTGAACTTGTGTGTTCTTATCTCCCCCTAACGATGGGAAGACTATCTCATCAAAATGACAATCCGCAAATCTAGCGGTAAAGAGATCGCCTTTCAAGGGTTCCAGGTAGTGGACGATAGTTGGAGCTGCATATCCAACATATATGCACATTCGTCTTTGTAGACTCATCTTAGTACGTTGTGGCGGAGTAATAGGCACATAAATGGCACAACCAAAAATACGTAAGTGCGAGATATCAGGCTCGTACCCAGTCACTAGCTGTAACGCAAAAATAAGGTTGGGTGGCAGTGGGTCGTAGACGAATTAGTGTCCCTGCATGCAGTATTGCATATCCCCAAGAGGAAATAGGGAGATTGGTGCGCATAACCAATGTCTGAGCTATCATTTGTAATGGCGGCTTCCGCGAGACCATTTTGGGAATGCACATGTGGAATTAGATGCTCAACATCAATCCCCAGTGACATGCAATAGTCATCAAACGTTTTCGATGTAAACTCCCCAGCATTATCAAGTCGAATTGACTTAATTGAGTGGTTCGGGCAGTGAGCCCGTAGACAGATAATCTAGGATAAGAGTTTAGCATAAGCAGCATTTTGAATGGACAACATCTGCGTATGGAATCCGTTAGCTCTGATATCTTTAAAGCTTCCCTAAACCCACATGGAATCCGTTAGCTCTGATATCTTTAAAGCTTAATAAGGTTCGATTTGCCTTAGGATCATAGAGAACTTCTGCGACATTAATGAATGTGCCATTTGGCAAGAGGAATTGGGTCATTCCATGTCCTTGAACTAAACTTGATGGCCCAGCCATCGTAGTCACAGAGGAATATGTAGGCAACATCTCCAAGAATAATTGCCTATGGCGGAGAATGGTGTGTGTAGTCGTACTAACCGCAAGACATTGCAGTTCTCTAGAATCCATTCCTAAAAGAAAACGCCTGTAATTAAAAAGAAGTCATAATAAAAAGAACTCAACTTTTATTAATAAGCCAAACGGAAGTACATCATTGTCTCTTTAATCAAAGAAAATCTAATCCAATGAACTAGCTAATGCAAAACAATGGTAGTCGTCTAACTTCTTTCGGTAACTCCAAAGCAAATGTGACTAAGTGAGTAGAGAGATATCGGTGGAGCAAGGCTCGCTTAAGTACTACTTATCTCAAAACATTCCTAGACATCACACTTACTTTGGATGAGCCTAGTTTGAAGAAAGACTAAAACCATTGGCATTTATTACAAAAATAATATGGCAATTGCCTACATCTCTTGAAAAATAAAAAGACTTAATCAATCACCAGTCTCTTGGCCTTTGAAGTCTTCAACCCTTAGAGCGAGATCGTCATCTTGACCTTCGTCCTCAATGTAATTTACTTCCCTTGCTTCACGAGTCTTGTACGCGTTTGCAACATTCTAGGGTGCTTTACATGCTTTGGCCCAATGTCCGGACGCTCTACACCGAAGACAAGCATCTTTATGGTCAGGCTCCCTTGATCGAGGAGCTTTAGGGGCGCGTTAGGGACGACTATTAACCTTGGTGGCATTACCATCATAGCCGGAGGCTCTGCCACCCTCTTTCGTCACACGTTGACCTCCACGGTTTCGTGCACGCCTATCTTGGCGGTTTCCTTCCTCTTTGGGGTGAGTATATGGACCGGAACGTCCAGAATTATCCATTTTCCTAGGGTTTCGCTCCTTACGCCCTTCCTTAGGAGCGCGACTATAGTTAGACTCCGGAATAGACTTGGTTCCCACGGGTCTAGAGTTATAGTTCTTCACAAGTATGTTGTCGTGCTTTTCAGCTACGTTCATGGCTCTAATAAGCTCATGAAACCTTGTGATGCGTCCGGCATTAACATCAATCTGATAATTCTTTGCAATCATCAATGCAGAGATGGGGAAGGTAGAGAGAGTTTTCTCGATCAACATCGTATCAGTGATGTTCTTTCCACATAATTCCATCAAAGACTTGATACGAAGGGCTTCCGAGTTATAGTTAAGTACAGACTTGAAATCACAGAAGCGGAGACTATATCATCTCACTTCTAAATCAGGAAGCAGGGAGTCACGCACGTTGCCAAATCGCTACTCGAGTTCTACCCATAGCTTTCTAGGGTCCTCTTCATTGAGGTACTCATTCTGGAGCATGTCATTCATGTGCCTTGTCATGAAAATGATGGCTTTAGCTTTGTTGCCTCCATAGTAGCTCTATTTGCTTCCAAAACGGCAGCTTGTTGAGGAGTAAGCACGTTCTGACTTGGCTCTTGGATCGTGTCTAGGATCCCTTTAGCTTTAAGATGTTGGCGCACATCACGGACCCATTTGTGGTATCTTGCACCTGTTTTCTCTAGTAGAGCAAAGTTCAACTAGTTCAGGTTACTCATCCTGAAAAACAACAAGAAATTAGGGTAAGTTTCGGACCAAAAAATGCTACCACGAAAACATATAAAATTTCTGAGCGTAGTCACTCCTAAGAAATTAGGAATTTCAGAGCGTAGTCGCTTCCAAAAAATCCGATTCCAAGAGGTCTTGGATTAGATCGAAACAATGATGTGTTTGTGGTCGATCATAACTTCTCAACAAACTCTAAGTTTGGAGAACTCTACAAGCTCCAAGCTTGGAGTGAGCACGAACCCCCAGAGTTCGGCTTTTGTTCTCCCCTATGAAGAAGAAAGGGGGGTAGAAGAAAGGAGGTTGCAAGTCCCTAAGAAAAATAAGGGAAAAAGAATAAAAACTTCAAAAACGGAAACTTTTAAAACATATCTCTAAAATTGCCTGAAAAGTCACCGAAAAAATCAGCGAAAAGTTGTCGGAGGGTCGTCGAAAAATTGGGATGGTCGGCGCTGGTTGTCATTGGCCAGAGGCAGTCGGAATTGGTCAGTGGTGGCCGGAATTAATCGGTGGTGGTCGGAGTATTTGCTACCGGTCAGTCAGGCGGCCGGTTCAGCAAGTTTTAGACCGGCTCTTGGAACGATCTGACCGGTTCTGGAATCGTGAGATCGAGGCGCTACTGCTGACAAAATTTGGTAGCAATCGGAGGTCCGAAAGGTGGTGACCTGGCGGAGTATTTGATACGGGCAGTTTGGAGCTTCCGGTGGCCGGTTTAGTAGGTTTTCGGCCGGTTCTGGTGGTTCTGTAGCCGGTTCTGAATTCCTGGGGTAGAGGGCTTCAAGATGTGCTGTGGAGGCAGAAAATATTTCAAGGTTTTGTATTTGGATTTAGGGTTTTAGCTTCTTGAATCAGGCTATTTATTTCAGGGTTAGGGCTTCGTGTTGATAACGTGTTTAAGGAAAACGAAATTGGGAGAGAATTTGCTGTGCTTTCATTGATAATAGGGGCATCTTTATATAGAGGATTACAAGCATAGAAGTAGAGTTATATATGGAAAATGATTGGATATCTATGAATATCTCCGAGAATATCTCTAACATAAACCTTATTGCAACTTGTACAAGTAACCTAGAGTTTGGGCCAGACACATATTCTGGATTTACTTGAACAAATTTTTAATAATCACAACCATTCATTCTTTAGTTATCTACACACATATGAATCCTATAAAAAATTAGCTAAATTAGAAAACGTTTAACCATTTGATTAGCACAATGTTTGTTTTAATTTTATCTAACGGACTACATTTGTTTACACAATTTTGAGTGACCAAAAGATTATGGATTTGATTGATTTTTTGTAGACACAATTCTTGCATAGAAATCTAAAGGATCAATGGTTGAAATTATTGAATTATGTCATATACTGTTATAAATTGTAAAAATCCTCAAATTCTTAAAGTAAGGATGTCCTCTCTTGATCCTCCCTATCTATATATATATATATATATATATATATATATATATATATATATATATATATATATATATAGGGAGGATCAAGAGACGACGTCCTTAAACTCTTAAAGTGAGAATGTTTTTTTTTTTTTTTTTTTTGAAATGGGGCTGGTGCGGCTGCTCTCAAGCCTTGATTAATGAAACTGCAGAATACAAGGGGGGGACGTAAAGCCTGAACCCAAAATTACAATAAGCATAGAGAGAACATCCTGAAATAATACCAAGAGTCCCTACAAAATCTATGTATTCTAACATGTACCAACTAGCAAAGAGTGCACGAATGGCTACTCTATTTGCTTTGACATAGCGGTGACATACCGGAAAGATAACTCTATGACGAAGAAGCATCAGTACAAATAGCACAGCTTTCCCACTATGTTGCCTCACGGAAACAAATCCGACGACACTTCGTTTCACTCTGCCACTAGGAGGTTGCGTCCATTTGATTAAACAAATAGCTCGCCACCTCCCTAGGCCTGAGAAGACACACTGAGTGTGCATACCGGGACAAAGCCCATATCGCCCTACCCAAAAGAGATAGGGAATTATTGCTGGCATTGAGCCATAGCTAATTAAATTTAAATGAAAATAAGACAAAACAAAACATATAACCGGGTCAATGGTCAAAGCCCAGACCCACAGTCCAATAGGCCCAAGTCGAAAGTGGGTGCAGAAATCACGAAGTCTCCATCCCGCCGGCGCCACCCATGTAATCCCAACCCCGGCAGCATCGCCACCGCAACCTTCCTCGAGCCATCTAGCCTCGCCGCCCCTCCTCAGATCAGCGCCAAATCGCCCAAACCAAATCGGGTCAAACCGATCCGATCTGAACCCAGTGCTCTTGTCCCGCGGCCATGTCCAGCACCTCGCATTTGAACTGAACCCGCGGATCTCCGGAAACACGCCAGCAATTCGAAGCCATCAGGTCGTTCGCGCTCCGCGCTCCTCCCTAGGGCAAGGCGATGTCGACCCTGCCTTCCAGTCATCACCCTGCCTCGGTCCTTTTCCGTCAAAACCTCCAACCACCCGGGACAGCAACGTCATCATCCTGCAACCAAAACTTCGACCGGACCAAATAACACCGAACACAGGGTCCCTTCTAGCCCGTCCGACGCCGCCGCCGCAAGGGCGTGCCGTCAGACCGGGCATCCAAACTCTCCGGACGACTAGATGCAGCTCCTGGTTTTTGAGAGAAAAGTCTTACCGGACGACTAGATGCGGCTCCTGGTTTCACCGTATGAGAATGTTTTTATTTTTAGTATGTATTTTAATAATCACACCATTCATTCTCTAGTTACCCACACACATATGAATCCTACAAAAATTTAGCCAAATCGGAAAACGTTTAACCATTTGATTAGCACAATGTTCGTTTTAATTTTATCTAGCGTTACATTTGTTTACAAACTTTTGAGTGACTAAATGATCACTAAATTCCCTTTACCGTCTTGTACTTTTATACACGAAAATCATGTTAGTCTCTGCTAATTTAATTTTATCAACAACAGCCTTATACTTATCAATTTGATTAGTGTACGTAGTCCAACCGTTAGTCAATCCTTTAATTTTGAGCGTTAAATGGTGACATGGCACAAATGAGGCCTATTTTTTAAGGAGATTTAGGAATGATGTGATAGTTCTATTCATCTCTTAAGGAATGATGTGATAGTTCTATTCATCTCTTAAGGAGATTTATATGGTATTATGTCCATGTACATAAGAAAAAGTAATCAATCCTAATCTAAGGGGAGTGTTTTCATTTAAGTATCTACAAGAATTTTATTTTATTTTTTTGGTATTTTAAAATGGGACTATATTCAGCTTATCGCCATATATATTTTTAATATTTTAAAAGGGGACTAAATTCCGTTTACCACCCTATACTTATACTCGAAAATCAATTTATTCTCTGCTCTTTTAATTTCATCAGCAACACCCCCTATACTTACCAATTTGATCAGTCTAGTCCAACTGTTAGCCAATCCGTCAATTTTGACCGTTAAGTGGTGATGTGGCACAAATAGGACCTACTTTTTTATGACTTGGACTGCCTGATCATCTTAGAGTGCTGACATGGCCAATAGATATCTACTTTTCGGAAAGCAATTGCTTGGCCCAAAGTCCACATAGAATAAGCCTGGCCCAAACTTGAGTTCCAAATTAAAAGGCATAGTTTGCTTAGTTTATTTTTTGTTTTTCCTTTTTCAATTTTTTTGTGTCTAGTTGAATGTATAGTATGAAGAGGATTGATAAATTTTAGCAAATTACCTACAATTTTTTTTTTTTTTAAATGTTGAATTTGGGTCTTTGTGGCTGCCCTGAAGCATTCGATTAACGAAACCACAAAATGGGGGACATGGTGGCTAAACCTCATATTACAATATGCATCAAGAGAACTTCCTGAGATAAAATCAATTTGTAAATGGTAATTTTGCACTCATTATTGACCCTCAATAAAACTGCTTATAACCCATAAAAGTAAGAAAATGGTGATTTATACTCATTATTGATATGATAAAACTATTCCTATATGCATCCGAGTCCTAATCACAATAGAAGTAGAAAACATAAATAAGGAAAGTAAATATATGCTATTAACAGTGATGAATTATCTAATGAAGTTTATTATTATTGGAGCAGTTGTAGTAGCAAGAATCAACATAGCCTTCTGCATAGCTTGTAGTATCTACATGACAAACAATCATATCGTAAATAATTGGAAGCACAGTGAAATAATGAACGAGAAATAGAGAATTTAAGTGAAAGTATAGGTACCAGAAATGGAGGGTTTGGTAATGTTGTTTATGACTTTGCTGATAGAACTCACACAATTATGAGTACAACCATAGGCAACTTTAGAAGTTGGCACAATCTTGCAAGCAATCATGCAAAAGCCCACGCACTCTGCATATGTTGGGGGTTCGATTATACTTGCAGCGCAAGAGATGACACACTTCTCGGCACAAGTTAGAGTACTTGTGTCCGGAATAACAATAGAGTCTTGAGGAGCTGGGGCTACTGCTAATGAAAGCACAAGCATGCCTAGCAGACCCACACATCTCAACACAATAGTAGTACTAGCCTCCATTGCTAAGCTCTCTTATTTTTCTTGGTTTTGGTAAAGCTAGCTAATTTTTTTTTTGTTGCTAGATGAAGTGGAAGTTAACCTCAAAGCTTAATTTATAGGTTGATATTTTTGCCATCTATGGAAATGCTATAAATTTCCTAGCAAATAGTATTTGGAAATAATGTGATATTTTTATTCATCTCTTAAGGAAATACACACACACACACATATAGTATTATGTCCACGTGAATCGTAATCAATCTAAATCTTGGGGGGTGGGGGGGGGAGGTGTATTCATTTAAAAGTTTATAAGATATTTTTTTTGTATTTAAAATAGTACTAAATTCAGTTTACCACCTGGTAGATTTTTTTAATATTTTAATAGGGGAATAAAATTCGTTTACCGCCCATATTTATACTATTTTTATTAGTTTTGGTTATGCTAGCAAGTTTTCTTTGTTACTGGATGAGGTGGAAGTTAACCTAAGCCTTAATTTACGGATTGATTCTTTTGCCATCAATGGAAATGCTATCAATTTCCTAGCATACAATAATTGAGAATAATGTGTTATTTCTATTCATCTCTTAAGGAGATTTATATAGTATTTCGTTCATGTACATAATGGAAAGTAATCAATCATAATCTTAGGAGGGTGTATTTAATTTAAGAGTCTACAAGATACCTTCTTCTTTTTTTTTTTGTATTTTAAAAGGGGACTAAATTCAATTTACCACTCGGTAAATTTTTTTATATTCTAATAGTGGACTAAATTTCGTTTCCTACCCTATACTTAATTACTTATACCCGAAAATTATGTTAGTCCATGCTCTTTTAATTTCATTAGCAACACCCTTACTAACCAATGTTCATAAGTCTAGTCTAATAGTTAACCAATCAATCAATTTTGACCGTTAGGTAGTGACGTGGCACAAATGGGATCCACTCTTTTATTAGTACTAGCCTCCATTGCTAAGCTCTCCTCTATATATTAGTTTTGGTTATGCTAGCTTGTTTTCTTTGTTGCTGGATGAAGTGGAAGTTAACCTCAAGTCTTAATTTATAGGGTGTTTATTTTGTCATCTATGGAAATGCCATCAATTTCCTAGTAACAGTATTTGAGAATGATGTGATATTTCTATTCATCTCTTAAGGAGATTTATACAGTATTATGCCCATGTACATAAGGAAAAATAGTCAATCCTAATCTAAGGGGAGTGTATTCATTTAACTATTTAAGAGTTTACAAGATTTTTTTTGTTTTTTTTAATATTTTGAAAAGGGACTATATTCAGCTTACCGCCCTATATATTTTTTTGTATTTTAAAACGGGATTAAATTCCGTTAACCGCCCTGTATAGCTGTACTTATAGTCGAAAATCACTTTATTCTCTGCTCTTTTAATTTCATCAGCAACACCCATATACTTGCCAATTTGATCAGTCTAGTCCAACCGTTAGCCAATTCGTCAATTTTAACCATTAAGTGGTGACATTGCACAAATATGTTACATCTCGTACCCAGATTTGGTTACATGGTGGAGTTTTCTATTTGTTGGCTAATATGTTGAGATTTTGGTTATTGGGTATCAACTAGAGCAAGAATTTTGTTTTGGTATGTGTTCGGAAATTAGTTTTATTTCGAGTTTTGTGATGTTAGATTGAGTAGATGCAAATGTTATATTATTTTATTGTTGTATGGTGATTATTGACATTTTCATATCATTTAGGAACTAAAGCTTCTTCTTGCATTATGCAAATTTGGGTATATGAGATTGTTGTTTTCAATTTGTAAATGGTGATCTTGCACTCGTTATTGGCCCTCAATAAAACTGCCTATAACCCATAAAAGTAAGAAAATTGTGATTTAACACTCATTATTGATATGATAAAACTGCTCCTAGTACAAAGCATGATTGGTGCTTATATAGGCATCCAAGTCCTAATCAACATAGATAATAGAAGTAGAAAACATAAATAAGGAAAGTAAATTTCTGCTATTAACAGTGATGATTTATCTAATGAAGTTTATTATTCTTGGAGCAGTTGTAGTAGCAAGAATCAACATAGCCTTCTGCATAGCTTGGAGTATCTACATGACAAACAATCATATTGTAAATAATTGGAAGCACAGTGAAATTATGAATGAGAAATAGATAACTTAAGTGAAAGTATAGGTACCAGAAATGGAGGGTTTGGTAATGGTGTTTATGACTTTGCTTATAGAGCTCACACAATTATGAGTACAACCATAGGCAACGTTGGAAGTTGGCACAATCTTGCAAGCAAGCATGCAAAGGCCCACACATGTTGCATATGCTGGCGGCTCCTCTATGCTTACAGCGCAAACGATGGCACACCTTTCGGCACACTTTAGAGTACTTGTGTCTGGAATAACAACAGATTCTTGAGGAGCTGGGGCTACTGCTAATGAAAGCACAAGCATGCCTAGGAAACTCACACATCTCAACACAATATTAGTACTAGCCTCCATTGCTAAGCTCTCTTCTCTTTTGATTGGTTTTGGTTATGCTAGCTAGTTTTTTTTGTTGCTGGATGAAGTGGAAATTAACCTCAAGCCTTAATTTATAGGGTGATTCTTCTCCATATATGGAAATGCCATCAATTTCTTAGCAAACAGTATTGGGGAATAATGTGATATTTCTATTAATCTCTCAAGGAGATTTATTTAGTATTATTGTATTACGTTCATGTACATAAGAGAAAGTAATTAATCTTAATCTAAGGGGGATGTATTCATTTAAGAGTCTACAAGATTTTTTTGTATTTTAAAAGTGGACTAAATTCAGTTTATAGCCCTGTAGATTTTTTTATATTTTAAAATGGGACTAAATTCTGTTTACCGTCCTGTACTTAAACCTGAAAATCATGTTAGCCTCTGCCGTTTTAATTTCATCTACAAAGTGCTATTCTTATCAATTTGATTAGTCTAGTCCAACCGTTAGCCAATCCGTCAATTTTGACCGTTCAATGGTGAACTGACAATGGTGAAGTGACACAAATGACACCCACTTTTTTTATTAGTACTATCATCCATTGCTAAGTTCTCTTGTCTTTTTATTAGTTTTTGTTATGCTAGCTAGTGTTTTTTTTTTTGCTGGATGAAGTGGAAGTTAACCACAAGTCTTAATTTATATGATAATTCTTTTGTCATCTATGGAAATGCCATCAATTTTCTGGCAAACAGTATTTGGGAATGATGTGATATTTCTATTTAACTCTTAAAGAGATTTATATAGTATTACGTCCATATACATAAGGGAAAGTAATCAATCCTAATCTAAGGGGGGTGTATTCATTTAAGAATCAACAAGATTTTTTTTGTTTTTTGTATTTTAAAAGGGGACTATATTTAGCTTGCTGCCCTGTATATATATTTTTTATTTTAAAAATGGACTAAATTTTGTTTACCGCCTTCTACTTATAATCGAAGATCACTTTATTCTCTGCTCTTTTAATTTTATTAGCAACACCCCTATACTTACCAATTTGATCAGTCTAGACCAACTGTTAGCCAATTCGTCAATTTTGATCATTAAGTGGTGACATTGCACAAATAGGAGCTACTTTTTTATGACTTGGCAAAAACGTGGAGACCCGATCATCTTAGAGTGTTGACATGACCAATAGAGATCCATTTTTCTGAAAGTGACTGGTTTTTTTTTTTTTTTTTTTCGAGAGTATTATTTTCTCTCTAGCCGCGCGACACTAGAGCTTGCTAAAAAACTAATTGCTTCCGTCCTACTGCGCGTCCATTGACGTTGTCGTCGGACATGTGTTGTTGATGGGTGGGTGTGGTTCTCTCGATCGGTGCAGTTTCGATTTTGATCGCTGGGATTGGGGTCAGGTGGCAGGAGAGTTCGATACCGGTTGGGAGATCGGGTTCTGTTCGTGCAAGCTGGGATTGTAGGAGGAAGGGGCGTCAGGCAACCTGTTTGATGTTGCTGGTTTAAGGTTGAAGACGGAGAAGGAGGCGGGAGTCATGGCGGCGATTTGCAATCTGGTTGTACAGAGATGGCGGTTGCTGGCTGTTTTTTTCTGGGTTGGATCTATGAATCATTCCATATCCAATCTAGGAATGGTAGCTGGGTTTGTTGTGTCTTGGGCCATCCGTCTTAGAGGAGCGCCGGCCACTACTAGAATTATGGCCCCAGACATCGGCAAAAAACCGATGAGAAACAAAAACCCGACCGATGTCTTTGTGGGTGATGAGAAAGATCCTAAAAATGCAGACATCGGTTTTTAGCCAATGTCTAGTATTCGTGTAGACATCGGTTCCTAATTATAAATCGATGTAAATAGGTTTAAATGATAACAAACTTACATGTTTTACTATTGTTAAACCCACATTTTATTGTATTTATGCTTAAAGAAATATAGATTACACAACACAAGTTTGCGTTTTAACATCGTTATTGATTTAAGAACCGATGACTGATACTGTTGCAAACATCGGTTCCCATTTTGGAACTGATGTCTGGTACTCAGTAACATATCGTTTTCGACAAAAAATCGATGTCTGTATATTTTAGTAACATCGATTTCCATTTTGGAACTGATGTCTGGTACTCAGTAACATATCGTTTTCGACAAAAAATCGATGTCTGTATATTTCAGTAACATCGATTTCCATTTTGGAACTGATGTCTGGTACTCAGTAACATATCGTTTTCAACAAAAAATCGATGTCTATATATTTCAGTAACATCGATTTTCATTTTGGAACTGATGTATCTGTATTACTAGACATCAGTTTTTATGGTTAAAACTGATTTCAACTTTATATCTAGACATCATACTAGAAAGTACGTCCGCGCGATGCTACGGGTTTAGGCGATAAGAGTAGTAGTCACAATCTTATAATGTTTGCCGAATATGCTATCGTTTTACATATCATAAAAGCTGGTTCACAAACTTTTTCACTAACTCTTACAAACTCTCTCTAATTCTTCCATTATCAAATCTATACATTCCTCCATTTCTGCCTTACAGATCACTAGCCTCTTCCACATTGTAAGTTGAATTAGATGCAAGAGAATACTTCTGTGTGGCTGAAAATTCCAGCATGACCAACCTACACAACTGCAAAATTCAAAAATCAATATCAATGATCAATTCATGACAAAACAAACATAACAAAAATCAATCACTGTATACAAACATAACAAAAATCAATCACTGTATATCACTAAAAATACAATCTTCCAATTACAAAAACACCTCCAATTTCTGAACTAAATGACCACTAATAAATTTCCAACAACACCTCCAATTTATGAAGCAAACACCTGATTTACAAAGCCAATTACTAATTGCATAGTCCTCCAATTTACTGTAAAGTTTGTAGGCTAATTCTAATCTAACAAAAACAACGAAAACCAACCATAAACTCAGAAAATACTTGATCACCCTCCAAACCATTTGACCACAAACCTGAAAATGCACAACAAAAGAAAACAAAAGTGTAAGCCTACTCAAGCAGCTTCGTGGCTTACCACTTGGTTGTTCACTTGTTCTTCAAGGATAGAAGTTACCTCTCAAATGAATACACCTATAACCAATTCAAGCAACATATACTTAACTGTAGATGATTAAGAAGACAACAAACATTGGGAGGGCAAGCAATGAACAAAACCCTCAATAGGCAATGAAAAGAAAAAAATAACTGAGAAAATTATATTCCTGTATGTACTAAGGCTACCCTAGGAACACTTTTTCACTTTTCAGGATGTGTATTGCATATTTCATTCTACTCATTAAAACATATAAAGAGCTGAAATATTAAACCAACCTTCGTTGAGACACAATGCTGCTGCTGCACTCGGAAAATAGCACTTGATGACAGGATGCAGAAATTAGTACTTTTGGTATTGCCCTGTGTGGCCAAACATGACCACTGCCAAACCAAGAATTTGTATTTATGACATGAGAACAATTTGCAGCATTGGAGATCTGAGTTTCAGGTCCCTAACCACGGCCCTAAATGATAATTGATCTTTTGCACATTCGAGTAGCTGGTTTAACAAACATTCTCTCCAAGGTATACTTCCTGTTCCATGAAACGAATTAAATGAATTAAGCTTATATCCACCACATGAATATTTAAACAAACTGCAATACTATATAGAAAAGAAGACAAAAGCATGATTATGAACCCCACAGTAGACATACCTGGTTGTCGACGCCATCAATGTTAGCTAACCTTGCTTTGGTACATGGCCTTGTTAAAGAAACCTTTTTTATTGCTTGATCACCACAACAGCATATCTGCAAAGAGGAAACTATTGATGTATGTGTGCACTCACCTCCCACTTGTGCCTACATAAACATAGGTCATCTTAGTTGCAAGCATGAAAATTTCAAATCTGTTTGTTTGAATTGTGAATATGTAGCATACAAACCCAAACTCAAAACCAACAACAAACTGAATCATCCACTTATAACCACAAAATGCAAGATTAATATGATGAAATGCCAAAACAAGGAACAGATTTAGAACAAGAAAACTGACGAACAGAGTATAAGATCAAAACCAACGCCAGAGTAATTAATAATTAACTCTGAATATGAGTAGGTAACCCAATATAGCAGAACGAACCCGAGTCCTGAAGTTCCACAGTTTTAATAGCAAGACTGCCCTGTATCCCTGCAAATGCAGTGAAGTTCAAACAAAAAACCCAGAAATGGAAGACTGGAAGTATCGAATGAAGTCACTGTATCCCTGCCCCTCTGAGTTTGTGATGCTTTAACCTCTAAAACCGACTTTTCTCATGTTCCTTTCTTTCCCGTATATGGATAAGTGTGTGTTTCCTTGGACATACCCATCTACAAAAGGCCTGTGTATGGATTGTATGCTTGGACAGGCATACCTGCTCCATAGGGGTGCGCAGGTGCTCCATGAGGATTCCCAAAAGGATTCAAAGATTGCGGTTGTTGTTGGCCCATCATCATCATCTGCTGTTGTTGATACATGAAGGCCTGTTGCTGCTGGTTGGCCATTGCGGCCATCTGTACAGAGGGTGGTGCGGCCACTGTGTTGGATGCATAAAAGGGATCATGAATTGGTTGTTGCATCATGCCACCATTCATGGGAGCCTGCTCCCATGGGTTGTAGCTTACATTTTGATTGTTTCTTCTAATTGCATCATCATATAGGCTGTCTAGTGTAAGCAAGTCCAACCCTCCCGCCTTCACTCAATAGATAAAAGATGTTAATAGTGTTCTTGGTCAACAGAGAGATAAAAAGAAACAAAGAAAGGAAAAAAAAAACAGAAGCAAAATCATGTGTAATATAAAGGAAACCGACTATTAATTGCAATAAAAAGTAAACATTAGGATACAGGGGAACTTAGTAAGGGAAGTATACCAATTTGCTAGCAGCTGTAGCACTCTCATTTGAGCTTGGGGCTGTAACAAGTGCCAATTCCCAACCTGTTTCATTTGCTTGAGGTTGAGCCGCAGGTTGATCAGCTGCAAGAACCACAAAAGCAAATTTAGTTACTTTTAGAGACATACAGAGGTCTTTCATCAAACACAAAGGCAAGAAGCTTCATGCATATTTCTTTAATGATTTACAAGAAATTATTTATTATTATATCACGCAGATAGAGATGGAACACTTACAAACTGGAACAATAGCTAAAGCCATGGCATTCTTCTCATCTAATGCTGCAGTATCTGGAACAGGATCATTCAAACCCTAGCAACAAAAGAAAGCCAACCAATTTAAACTTCAAAAACTTATAATTTTGAAGACTCATTCAAGAAACAATAGCAAAAAAAAAAAGGGGATTATTTTGAGAACTACTAGCAAATCAAGTGGTTCAACTACAGGTGCTACCACTTTTACTGGTTCAGGTGGAGGTGGGGAAGGTGGACGTGCCTCATCGTCTTGGGTCTTTTTGTCCTCTATGGTCAAGATTTCCTTGGGGGCAGAAATTTTATTGTCAATCACCTGTCAAAGTAAAGATTGAAGTCGAAGGAACTGTCACAAACTGTATTGATAAAGAGAAACAGTAACTACAAAGCAAAATGGAATACAAAGACAATGAAAACGAGATGTATAAAATCAAATATCAAGACTATAATACCAGAACATTTCATATAACATACCACCTTAAAATTCATTGAGGGCCAATATAAAAGGTACAAGATAATCCAGTATTAAACATAAAATCAAAATCCATAACTCCATTAACCAATACACTGTGATTTGTTATCAACTAGTAGATACTTCACTAAAGTTTATATATGTCATAAGTGTGCTCATTCATGTGATTGCATTGCATAATCTTTACAAGTGCTGCACAAGTGTCAAAAAGCAAAGATCGGATTTATCTCATTTATGATTGACTCGAATTGATCCACTATTTTCTGATTGGGAACGACATTGGCTTGTTTTCTCCCAAAATAACCAAACTTACAGGAAGAGTATTTTCATACCTCCTTGCGAACTATTGAGACACGGGGAGCTTCTCTGACGTACTCTTCCATGGCTTGTAAAACTGATGCAGGGGGCTACATTATAAACAAATTATTATTTCAACATGTATAGTTGCAAGGAATCCAAATCTGAAATCGAACCCTCAAGTCTGTAAGTAAAGTGAGTAACCAAGCAACTTACCCAGAAATCCGAAATCGAACCCAGCCTTCAAGCCTTCAAGAATCTGAAATCAAAAACTGAAATCGAAGTATCGATTGAACCCATCCTTCAAGCCTTCAAGTAAGCCTTCAAGAAGTATCCTAAGAGTTGCAGAACCAAATCTTGTAGGGAGTTCATGTCGGAGATTGACGAGCTCATGTCGGAGAATGAGCTCGAGGTAAGGTCGGAGAAGGAGCTCGAGGTCAGATCGGAGAACAAGCTCGAGGTGGCTCGAGTCAGAGAAGGAGCTCGAACGGCTCGGGTCGGAGAAGGAGCTCGAGCAGCTCGGATCGGACAACGAGCTCAGGCCAAGTTGGAGAAAGAGGTCGGGGAATCGGGGCAGGTCAGGTTGGAGAGAGAACGAGGTTGACAAGGTTCGAGAGTTTTCATAAAAGTGAGAGTTATTAGGGTTCGATAGTTTCAGACAGAGGGAAAAAATACTAAGTGGGGGAATGAAATAATTGGTCCCGCGTTTCTCAAAAGTTTCAAACTTAGTCCCTCCGCGTTTTTGAAAATTTTTCAAACGAAACTTTTCTCATCGTTTTATTTGGTGACTGATGTCTATAATAACAATAGAAATCGGTTTTTTCACAAACTGATGTTAACATGTTTTTTAACATCAGGTGCAATCCTGACCGATTTAATAGTGGCGATGTCTAATGACATTATTCTAGTAGTGGGCTATGGCGACCAGATGCTGGTGGTGGGGTGATGGTGAGAGTGGGACGTCAGTGGTGGCTGGTGTTGTAAATTTTAATTTAGTACTCGCAAGTGCACGAATCAATTGTAGAATAAATGTGAAAGCACGAGGTAATTCCCTCAAGGACTGATTGAAACAATTTTGCTATGACAAGTGTGCTATACTTAAGTGAAACAAACTGATTTTTATGATGATTGAGTTGTAAACAGAAAATTAAAGAAAGAAAAATTAAAATTAAAGACAAGAATGAGCAATGAGATTTAAACTCTAAAGAAAGTAGATTATGAAGATGCTAAAGCATTGAATCCACCACCTAATACTTCTATCCTATTCTCTAGTTGATAACAATTGAATTCCCTAGATTTCAAGCTAAAGATTTCCGTACATAAGCCTTATTGATCCCAGACATATGCCAAAGTTCTTCTAACCTATGAATTCCAACTTATTGATCCTGTATAGAATTCAAGTAGCCAAACTATAATTTACTCCACTTAATGATCAGGTTCAAGCAAACATGTTCAACTCCATTAAGCACAAAAGAACTAGAAAATCATGCAAACAAGAATATCGACTATGATCATGCACTTGTATTCTTAATCCACAACTCTTTAATCACAAGATTGAATTATCTTTTGACACCCTAGAAAACATCTACTCATTGATCAAGCATCATGTTCTCCAACCAAATAACTCATAAACAAAACCTAGGTCTTATTGATCCCGAGCAAAGATTTTGAATAAAAGTTCTATTGAAACTGTGATTAAGAGTTTAACATAGAAATCCAGAAATTCAATAGCAAACCAACTAAAGAAATAGAATAGTCATACTAGGGGCTTCATCTCAGCCCTAGCTTAGAAGTTTAGCAATATATCCATAACTATGAAAAGCATGACTAGAATCAAAGAAATCATGAAACAGACAATGGAAGAATTGAGGAACTCGGGTCAGCGATGGTGAGAGCTTCTCTTCTCCTTGTTCTCTGCAGAATATGCTGTGTCTTCTGCCTCTAGGCGTGCTAGGTTTTCTGCCTTGTATGTCTCCCCCAATTCCTACTTGAATTGGGCTTCTTAGGTCTTCTAGTCCAACTTGGAATAAATTTCTTCTCTCCAAAGCAACGCAGGGTTATTAAAGTCAATGCAAGAAATTACTCCAAATATGTCAAACACGTTCAGCCTTGTTCCATTCAAGTGCTAAGAACAACGGACTTGGGCCTCACAAGTCAGATTCTGAAAATCGTCAAAATCTGCCTTCCCGAACTAGGTTCACTTAAACCATCATAACTTCCTCCACAAGAATGCGAATCCACTTCCGTAAAATTCCTTAGAAAGCTAACATCCGTATCTTTCCAATGGTATAAGACTCGTCTGCTAATTCCTTCTGAGAAGGTACAGTTTAATCTATGAAGTTGACGCACAGCAGAGACAATTCTGGACGCTCAGGATAGCAAGCATCCTTTCAATCCCGCGTATGACTTTAAGCTCCAAATCTTTCTTTTCTCCAATTTAACCTACAAAACACAAACACAAAGTAAATGACTCAAAAATGATAAGAACTAAGCCTAGAATCCTACATTTAAGGGTATAAAAATATATGAAATTATGAACCTATCAGCTGGTGTTGAACTGGGTTGGGCCTTACACACAGGTTATGTTCTCCTTGTTATCTGGGTTGTTTCTTGGGTTTGGGCTCCTTGGTTGGGCTATCCCTTGGCTGTTTGCTTTTTTATTGCTTTCATTTTATGTTGTTTAATTTTATTGCGTGTTATGCTAGTAATAAGTCTTTGCATCTATGGAGTAAGGCTAGTCGGGCTATATGCATGTGTGTGCACCCAAAGTAACTTGTCTGCCCTGGGTAGGAGATGAGTTACTTGCTTCGTCAAATGGTCGCTACCGCCTAGTGGCAGGGTGAAGCTAAGTGTCGTCGAATTTATTGTTCGGCGGCAACATAGTAGGAAAGCTGTGCTTTTGGTAATTATGTTATGCTGTAATCGAGTTATAGATCCAGTTATCTTTCCGTTATGTCACCGCTATTTCAAAGCAAATAGAGTAGCCAGTACAACACTCTTTGCTAGTTGGTGCCTGGTTGAATACAGTTTTTCAGTAGAGACTCCCGATATCATTTTAGGATGTTCTTACATGCTTATTGTAATCAGGGGTTTAGGCTCAATGTCCCCCCCCCCCTTGTATTCGACATCATTAATCAAGGCTTGAGGGCAACCGCACAAGCCTTGATCAATGTCCCCCCCCCCCCCCCCCCCCTTGAATTTGTGTCTTTATGGTTACCCTGAAGTTTTGATTCACGAAACTACAAAATAAATGGGGAGACATGATGTCTAAACCTCATATTACAATAAGCATCAAAAGGACTTCCTGAGATAATATCAATTTGTAAATGGTGACTTTGCACTCATTATTGACCCTCAATAAAACTGCCTATAACCCATAAAAATAAGAAAATTGTGATTTAACACTCATTATTAATACGATAAAACTGTTCCTGATACAAAGTATGACCGGTGCTTATATAGGCATCCAAGTCCTAATCATAATAGAAGTAAAAAACATAAATAAGGAAAGTAAATATATGCTCTTAATAGTGATGAATTATCTAATGAAGTTTATTATTCTTGGAGCAATTGTAGTAGCAAGAATCAACGGCATAGCTTGTAATATCTATATGACAAATAATCATATCAGTAAAAGTACAGGTACCATAAATGGAGGGTTTGGTAATGGTACATGTTTATGACTTTGCTCATGGAGCTCACACAACTACGAGTAAAACCATAGGTGTTAATGTCTAAGATTGGGCGGTAGCCTAATCTTGGTTAACGTGGGTCCGGTGGGCGAACCGCTACTTGTGATGTTCTTGGAGCTTCCGCTATCTATCAAGTAAAATACAAAGAGGCGTCAGAGGGAGACCGCGCTGGGCGTTCTTCTCTTCTCCGATGCCTAAGTTAGTCAATGTATTTATGTTGACAGGATAACAGTAGGTAAGTAGTAAATATGTAATTAATGAGGAGAGATGAGTGAACCTTTTATAGGTGGGAAAGAGGCTGACATCTTCCTTGTTTTCGATATGGGACTGATATGCTTCAGTTCCCAGCTTCTGATGCTTCAGCAAGGCGATCTTGGCGCGGCGCGTCAGCGGTGATCTGGGGGTGAGCCGGGGCTCAGGTGATAGCCCACTTGGCTGTGTTTCCGTAGGTCACACCGTTGTGGCTGTTGGTGCCGCTGGCAGTAGCATGAGCGTGGCTTATTATAGCTAATTATGCTTGGCAAATGCTCATGTAAGTACAATAGGCAACGTGGGAAGTTGGCCCAATCTTGCAGGCAACAATGCTTTTCCCACACTAGGGGTCGTCAACGGGCCGAGCCGGGCCTTGCTATATTTTTAAATAATAGCGGGCCGGGCCGGGCTTTATTAAAAATAGACGGATCCAAGCCCGTCCATATAAAGCGGGCTTTTTCGGGCCGGGCCGGGCTTGGCCTTGCGGGCTTTTTTGGGCCGGGCCTTGCGGGCTTTATGTATAAATAAATATTTAAAGACACAAATATTTTTTTTTTTAATCAAGCTTTGGAAATTCATTGGATAATGATCAAATACAATCAAAGATAACATATCTATAATTCTATATTGTACCAAAAAAAAATCTTTATTTATATATAGATACTAATTTATTGATAAATAAATTTTTAAAGGCACTAATTTTTTATAAATCTATATTTATACATCATACACTCCAGAGAGCAACATATAGCAATTCAAAGAAAATGAGAAAACTGACCGTTGGATGTGATTATTACAATAAAATAAGAGTGTGGTTAAAAATTTAGTCAATTTCACCATAGTTTCAAACCCGATCGGATTGGTCAACTGTAGTCACTTGCATGTTTTCTTGGTTTGACCGATGGCGTGATGAACGCAAAACTTCCTTATTTTTTTACATCACGTTTGTAAATATTTCATCGATGGATGTGTGTGGACATAAGATAAAAATTTCAATTTTTAATTACAAATACGTTGGCCTATACTAATTTGTCTCCTAAAGTTGTATGACTTATACATTGCATTTAAATTGTTGAGGTATATTCTAAAACAACCGTGAAGTGGAAGATGAATTTGGAGAAACCAACCGCTCGATTGAGAGATTGTAATATTTTATGGTGGTTGTAAAAAATCTAGCCAATTTGGTTATCGTTTCGAATTCGATCAACTAGGTCAAACGTAGTTACTCTTATAAACTTATATTTATATATCATACACTCCAAAGAGCAACCCCTATCAATTCAAAGAAAATGAAAAAACCGACCGTTGGATGAGTTTATTACAATAAATTATGAGTGTGATAAAAAATTTAGCCAATTTCACCATATTTTCGAATTCGATCGGATTGGTCAACCGTAGTCACTTATATGTTTTCTTGGTTGACCGATGGTGTGACAACCGCGAAACGTGCTTATTTTTTCACATCACGTTTGTATATATTCCATCGATGGATGTGCATGGACATAAGATAAAAAAAATTAATTTTAATTACAAACACATTGGCCTATACCAATTTTCTTCCTAAAGTTGTATGACTTATACATTGCATTTAAATTGTTGAGGTCCATTCTAAAACAACCATGAAGTGGAAGATGAATTTGGAGAAACCAATCGCTCGATTGAGAGATTGTAATATTTTATGGTGGTTGCAAAAAATACAGCCAATTTGGTTTTCGTTCGAATTCGATCAACTAGGTCAAACCTAGTTACTCTTCTAAACCTATATTTATATATCACACGCTCCAAAGAGCAACCCCTATCAATTCAAAGAAAATGGGAAAACCGACCGTTGGATGTGATTATTACAATAAATTATGAGTGTGGTTAAAAATTTAGTCAATTTCACCATAGTTTCGAACTAGATCGGATCGGTCAACTGTAGTCACTTGCATGTTTTCTTGGTTGACCGATGGCGTGATGAACGCAAAACTTGTTTATTTTTTTACATCACGCTTGTAAATAATTCATCGATGGATGTGTGTGGACATAAGATAAAAATTTCAATTTTTAATTACAAATACGTTGGCCTATACTAATTTGTCTCCTAAAGTTGTATGACTTGTACATTGCATTTAAATTGTTGAGGTCCATTCTAAAACAACCATGAAGTGGAAGATGAATTTGGAAAAACCAACCGCTCGATTGAGAGATTGTAATATTTTATGGTGGTTGTAAAAAATCTAGCAAATTTGGTTATCGTTTCGAATTCGATCAACTAGGTCAAACATAGTTACTCTTATAAACTTTTATTTATATATCATACACTCCTAAGAGCAACCCCTATCAATTCAAAGAAAATGGAAAAACTGACCGTACGTTGGATGAGTTTATTACAATAAATTATGAGTGTGGTAAAAAATTTAGCCAATTTCATCATATTTTCGAATCCGATCGAATTGGTCAACCGATATTTAGAATATATATATATATATATATATGCACATATTTTATATAGAAGTATAAGAACTTCCACACACACACACACACACACACACACACATATATATATATATATATATATAAACACACACACACATACATGATATATTGATATATCTATATATATATATATATATAAACACACACATATTTTATATATATAAACACACACACATAAATAGATATATCTATATATAACACACACACACACACACACACACACATATATATATATATATATATATAAACACACACAAATATATATCTATATGTGTGTGTATATATATTTATAAACACACACACACATATATATATATATATAATATTTTACGGGCTTTTACGGGCCGGGCTTTTGCGGGCCGGCCCACTACCCACCCGAGGCGGGCTTTTGCGGGCTTTTTAACGGGCTGGGCCGGGCTTTTAGCCCTCAGGGCCGGCGGGCCTCCATCGGCCCACTTGATCCGCGGACTTTTTGATGAGGCCTATCCCACACAGGTTGCATATGATGGGGGTTCCATTATGCTTGCAGCGCAAGAGATGTCACACTTTTCGGCACACGTTAGAGTACTTGTGTTCGGAATAACAACAGTCTTGAGGAGCTGGGGCTACTGCTAATGAAAGCACAAGCATGCCTAGAAAACTCACACATCTCAACACAATATTAGTACTAGCTTCCATTGCTAAGCTCTCTTATCTTTTTATTGGTTTTGGTTATGCTAGTTTTTTTTTTGTTGCTGGATGGAGTGGAAGTTAACCTCAAGCCTTAATTTATGATGTGCTCATATTTTCCTATACTTCTATACCTCTTAATCTTGATTTTTATGCTTAGTTCTCTTTATTTATGATTCACTTACATTATTTTAGTGTTTTTGTAGGTTTAATTGTTCCATAGAAAGAATAAAATAAGATAAAATGAGCTAACTTGGATTGAAAGGCGATTCGCAATCCCAAGTCCCAGAATCTGCCTATGCAGAACATCCAACTTCGCTAAATTACTAGGAAATTCTCATATAGAATCAGACAATGAGCTTATATCAATATCTATGGATGTCTACTTTCTATAGACTTGTACTGATCTCAATTTCAATACTTCTAGAGCAAGTTATGATTGTTTGAGTGAAGATAGGTTAGAATAGAAAATCTGCTTGGGATTTTACAAACATTTATGGAAAACTCAAAGTTCTGTGGCATAAGATAGTCAATCCTACTGTTTCAAGGAAGTTAAATCAGATGAGGATTTATTGATGAACTTATTCCTACTTTTACTGGAGATATTTCAAGCTTTTCCCATTCCAAATTAAGAAAGGAATCTAAACTCAAGTCTTACAAGAAAACTTGAAGCCAATGATGAGTAGGAATCTTCCCTATATAAGAGAGTACGAATTTCACATGAGGAGAACGTCTCTGGAGAAAATTGAAGATGCCTTAGGAGCAGAGACGACTCATCCATCTTCCCCTTCTTTTCTTTTTTCCATTCTTTTTATGTTTATGCTATGTTTCCCATCCTTGTGCCATACCAAAATCCTAGAAACCTAGCGTCCAGAACGGCCTTTGCGTCGTGCTTCCGTTTGCCCTCCTAGCCACCATACCAACCCTCATATCTACCGCTATCACTACCTCCTCCTCTTCACCACGTCAACTATTGACACCATGACAAAAAGCTTTGCAACATCTCTTGCCATTGCCGGCAGCGAGGTAATTGACATCTCGTGCATGCCTGATGGTGGTGCTCAGCAAAACTCTTAATCCTATCTTCATGCTAGAGCTTTGACAACCAAGAAAGTGACAGTACCGGATCTGAAGCGTCACTTTCATCGTATCTGGGTTCTGGATAACAGTTTCAACATTCAACATAAGGCACCGGATCATTTTTTTTTTCTTTCTCTTTTGAGCTTTGAAAGGACAGTAACAAGGTTCTAATGGGAGGGCCATGGAGTTTCCAGCATGCTTTGGTGGTTCTGCAGGCCGATGATGGAGTATCCCCACTGCATTCAATTGAACTCAAATACATGTTCTTTTGGGTTCGTATAACACACATGCCTCCAGCATTTGAACGGAAAAATATCATCATGAATGCAGTCACTGGTAAGTACCTGGATATTGATCAAAAGCTTTTTGACACTACTGGTGAAATTAGGGTTAGGGTTTTGCATGATCTGTCAAAACCCTTCTTTCTGAAGAAGACTCTAAAATTTGCTCCGGGTGTGGAACAAGAAGTTCACTTCTTTTTTGAAAAGATGATTGGCAAATGTAAGGATTGTCATTTGGTTTTCCATCCTAACACGACCAACCCTGTGACACCGACTTCACCTCAAGACAATGCTCAAATGCCTGCAATACGAAGGCTTGAGTTACTGGACCCTCACATATATAGCTGCAGGGTAATCAGTTCAAAGATGGTACTTTTCATTTTCATGGTATCAATACCCCTATTCTACCACCTGCGAGCAGAGCCTATTCGAAAGAACTAAACCAAGCAAAGTACGTAAATCTATCATCATCAAAAGTGCAACTCCTATTGTGTCTGATGATACGCTAGCCCTAGTTCCCATTGAGACTGAACTGCAATCAAAGAGGGAACGCTTTTTCCCATCTCCAAAAAAGCTTCAATTTCTTATGGCTGACTTGCTGGAAGGAAAAACCAGTCTTGTTGCTCCAACAAAGAGAGTGAAGGTGTCAAAATTCACCTCAAAACTCATAGCCAAATCCCTGGGTCTAGAGGAATCACTAGAGGGATTGTTAGTATCTGAGGAAAGCATGCAATTATGCACTGAGCAAAATAATCAAACATATGCAAGAAAGAAAATAGGCCAACCCTTGGGTTCTAAAAATAAAAACCCCTCTAAAGCAAAGAAAGTCCATGCTGAAGAAGTCTCAAGTGTGTTGTTTTCAGGTAAGCCTCCTAGCCCTAGTCTGAAGGGCAAGGAGAGAACTTTTATGTGTTTTCTATGCCTATAAACTATGTAATGTTGTCAAGGTTATAGGCTAGCTTTAAATAAGTGAGCGATAAGTTCCGTATAGTTTGTCTATCCTATGTATCACTGTGGTAAAAACCACAAAGCCTTGTTATGTCCATTATGAGGCAGCGAGTAGGTATGTAATGGTCTTCTTGGCATGAGTTTTCATCAATGAAGTTATCATTATTTCGAGAGAAATTTTTTTTTTTTTTTAAAAAAAACCTTTTTCTAGGGTTAGGATGACACCTTAGCCTAATTGTTTATGTACTTTGATCATTTATTGATGGATTTATAATTTCTTTATGATGAATTCTTAGTCAGTATTTGAATTGATGCTTTATGTTTAAGTTGTTTGATTGATCACCTTAGGGCTTTGCATCTAGTAATTAGAAGATGAATTTGAGGTCTACCTGCAATATAATTCATATTAGCTTTTTGTGATTAAGAGTTGTGAATTACATTATTGTCGTACCTGAAGTAATGGTTTGCATGATTTTCTTGTTCTCTAAAACGTAATGAGTCCTATATGTTTCAGTAGTACCTGGATAAACTGCATGCTAGGATATACGACCTCTACCGTATCTGGAGAGAATCATACACTTAAAAAAAACTATGGTCTACGTGCTGTACCTGGACTTAGATACGAGAATTGTCATCTAAAGTAATAAAAGAATATGTTAATTGCACCGAAACATAAATAAGATTGTTAGTGGTTGATTATGAAACCCTATGTTCCATCATCTTTACTTTTCAACTTATATTTTGTTTGTTTATAATATAAAGAAAAAGAAAAAATAAAAGAAAAAAGAAAAGAAGTCAGGCCAGGTCACAGAAAGAAAAAGAGTCTTCTTTATGATTATCAATTATCAATGCCCTATTTCTTGTGATGGGCCTCTTGTATTGGTTACATTTGGGTTTTTGCTTCAAGAGCTTGGCCTTAATATCTCATCTATCTGGGCTTTCTGAATCAATTTCTTTTCAGACAAACAAAAAGCTGAAGTTCATCGATCAGCATATCTATTATTCTGGTCACTTCTGATAGGGTTGTATCACCACATATCAATCATTCCCACTAAGCTGTGATTGTGATTCTCTCTAACTCTCTCACCAACTACGCGTTTCGAGCTTTTCCAGCTTTTGTATTCTAGCCTATCCTACCTAAGCTCTCCTTTTGTTTCTTTCTCTAATTCGACCTCTATATAAAAACCCCAGCTAGGATCTTCTATCTTTTTCCAGCAACTGAAAGCGATCCTCGATCTCCAACTTCCTTTCTTGCATGCATGGCCATTTGGACGACTCTCTATTTCCAATTATTGCTTCCAACAATCATTTACTTAATTGCTAATCATTCTCCACCTTCTAAACTAAAACGACTTTTAGTCCATTTCATATGATATATGTTGCTGAAAGCCAAAGACTAGGTTAACGGTAAAGTACCATCGTTAACCTAACCCTAACCCTAGCCCTAGCTAGCTAACATTGTGAACATAAGCATTCATATTTGATTAGCTGGATCCAAGTTTTCAACCCATCACTGTCTTTTGCCAGTTTGGTCGTGTTTTAGCATTAAACTAGACAACCCCATGCAAATCGCAAAGCTATTAATTTTCAGAGATCGAGGAGGTGCTTGATTGCTTTAATGGGCCAGTTTTTCCACCAAAATTATAGAACCTTAATTCTTAAGCTTTCAGGGGTTCCATTAACCAATTAATAAACCCAAATCTGGAATAATATAAATTTAGGTTCATAGCTATGGTGCTTTTCATGTAGTAGAAAACAAGTAGGCAGGTCTGGGAGACACACACACACACATATATATACAGATCCTATCGAGAGCGAGGCCTCGCTCTGAAATTAAAGTGCGAGGTTGGAGTTTATGGTCACTTTTCTGTCGCATATCCGCATCTCGACCGTTCAGTTTTTAGGTACTAATATATAGATCATCTCTGCAAAATTTCAGTCAAATTGGTGATCTTTAAGGTATCTAACTCGCTTAAACCAATGGACTAACAGAATCTGTCAAGCTGAACCGTACTAGCTTTAAGGTAGTTATCAATGCCTTAACCGCTTAACGACCATCAATTTGGCTGAAATTTTGCAGGTCGGTTTGGTATTTGGTTTTCTTTTGTGGATATATATATATATATCTCCCAAAGCTATAAAAATTAGTCCCAAGCACCTTCTTCCCAAAATTAATTACCGGTCGGTTTGGTATTTGGTTTTCTTTTGTGGATTGAACGAAGATGGTGATGGTCCTGATGGATATGTACAGGTAAATTTTCCTATATAAAAAAGCTCTTTAATTAATTTTGTCGGTGGAGTTTAACGATTTGCCCATGCATAACTAGGAGAGTAGCTAGCTACCACTCAACTACATCCTAACTAGCTAGCTAATAACTATAAGCATAACGAGTATAAGTCACGCTCAATTTATTGTTTAGAGCTAGAGATTATGGAATATTTCTGAAATATAAACATTTTTATCGGAAAGTGACTCTCAATCGATAGACATATATTAATTTAGATGCATATGTATGAAATTTTTTGGATAAACACATTTTCATTTATTATAATGGATTAGTGTAGATGAGACAAAATGAGACACTATATGTATATTTGTCAGTATTACGTTTGTTTTTCAAGATATATCTCTGTTCTGTGGACAATTAAACAACTCAAACCTCGAATCAGTATCAGGCAAAACAACCAACACGATTAGTAACTTTTTTATCTAATTAGTTTCTTTGTACAATAATATTTGAATAAAGACTTAATAAAACAATTTATCTGAAATTATTTCTACCATCATCTACAACACTAATATTCACTAGATACTTTGGGCATGATGGGTTAGCAAGAAAATAAAGATAGAACCACATAATGTGTCTTCATCTTAGAGCATCTTTAGCAGACTCTCTATTGTGGCTCCTTAGCTATTTTGGAGAGCATGTTTATCTTTTTATCTATCTTAGCAACTGCACCAGACTCCTAAGTGACTCTCTATTATAACTTTTAGCTATCTCGCTCATAAATATAGAGAGCGGGATGAGGCTCTCTATAATTTAAAATATTCTTTTAAAGTTATTTTATGTAATTTATAAATACATTTAAACTATTTAATATTTATTTAAAAAATAATATAAATTCAAAACTAGCTAAAATAGAGAGCATTGATGCAGACGTAATTCTAAAGTGGCTAGGTAAAATGACTTTTTAGCTACTTTAGCTAAAATTTGACTCAAAAATGGCTAGTATTGCTAAAGATGCTTTACAATTTTCGACAATGTTCAACCTACATAGATGAAAATTAATTTTTAGTTTAGTAAATTAAGATCAAATTTGGAATCTCATTAATTCTAGAACAATAAACAAAGCTTTGTAAATTGCAAATGCCGAATCTTACAAATTATGAAGTGCCGGACTGGATTCTTAGAATTGAACAATCAAAAGGAATAAGAACAGACAGAAAAACTATGAACCAAATCAATAATTTTCTATAAAAATAAATTAAAATGAAAGCTCTTGTAGTTTTGTCCTGGAATTGGCACCATAAGATGAGACATGGTAAGTAAAAGCACAGATCTTGTTCATTTTTGCAGCAACATTTCCAGAAAATTAATTAAATGTTTGAGTTTTTTCATTTTTCTAAAAAATTTCTACTCCAAGAATTGTATAAAATGATTGACACTTTCTCGTGATTATATATGCCAACGCGTGTCTCGAATCCACCTGCGGTATGGACACCTATGCAGCTGAACAAGAATCACAGGCTCAAAGGCAAACAAAGCCAGCCAAGCTAATAATACATATAAATTTTCCAAAGAATCAAATTTGGTTATAGAGCTCACATATTACACGCAACAAATATAGGCAATGTGCATGTGTTTTTCCACAATAAAGCTTTAAGATATTTTTAAGGATTTTTATACCATTTTTAAGTCAATATAAATCTTTTAATGCATTATTTGAAGGTTTCAACTTTAAGAGAAAAACTCAATTGGGAAAAAAACATTCATAGAAAAAGAATTCAGATAATTTTTGAGTTTGATAATAGTTATTCGTCTATTTTCTTCGAATTTTAATTGCGGTTTAGACTATTAGTTTGTTTAATACATAACGAGTTTCGGTTTAATTAGTATCTTGTAGTGACGATTTTAAAGATTTCTTTAGAAAAAAAGCGCTTCCATTATGAAAATTTAAGATGATATTTCCTAGTCAAAATTAAGGTGAACGAGATTGTTCATTCTTACATTGAATGAGTTTGTTTATCTTAAGACATTTTTTGTAAGGACTGTCATAGTAATAATAATATATAGATAAATACTTCTAATGATTCATGATTGAACTAAAAATTTCTACTCATAAAAAGCATACTGTATTAATGATTTGGGTTCTCAAATATGATTAAGTTCAATATGCAAATTGGGTGATTGAATAACTTTGGTAATCGTTAGGAATGATGATTTAAAATGCATGGTTTAGCAAAAGCTACATGATGCCATACACAATGAAGCCTCCTTTTGTCTTGGCCATGTCCTTTGTGCTATATAACATCCATGCATCTTAAATAAACATGTCCTTATATTGCTAAACAATGCCACTTGAGCAATCTTTATCAAAATATGACGACCCCCAAGTACTTTAATAAAAAACCCACAAAGAACAAGTTGCATTTCTTCCCCAACAAGAAAAGAAAAGAAAAAAAAAAGAAAGTCAAATTGATAACTCTTTCCCTCTTATCACCAAGGAAAGTGGACTTCTCTAGTTTTATGAGAGTGAGACCCTTTATTTAGGCCAAGATAGAGAATCCAACACAATTTCAAATACTTTTTTTCCTAATTATCACTATTTTCCTAAAAACAATGAAAAAATAATAATAATAAATTATTCCCCCTCTTTCTATCTACTTTTCTCTGTCGTAGGTGGGCCCATGTGCATTGCTGGCTTTCAGCCATGGCTCTGTTCGTTTTCTTTTTTATAGAGAGGTTTGTCTCAGCAGACATACTAGAGCGAGAAACACAGAGAAAGAGTTTCAGTTGGTTCAATCACACACAAACTGATTTGAAAGCTTCACCCTTTTGTTTTGATTCCCCCAGAAAAGCTTCACCCTTTTGTTTTGATTCCCCCATATCTCTCTCTATCTTCTTCTTCTTCTTCTTCTACTTCCTTTTCTCTGTGTCACCCACAAACCCAAAGACCAGAAAAAACAAGTTGAGCAAGTAAAGTTACAATCTTTATTTATCTTTTCTACAGAAAAAAAAAAAAAAAAAAAAGAAGAAAAAAAAAGTGGCCATATCCAAAATCCCTTTTGCCCACAGTTTTTGGTTTGATGGATCTACAGATCTAACGCGTCAATACAATACCCACATGTATTGCTCTGTTTCTTTTAGATCTCCATCGTTTTCATCTGCCGTGACTCTGCAACACTCAAATCAAACTGCCTAATTGTACAGCTGCCCCTGTGAGTTAATATCTCCTCAGTTTTTTTTGTTTTTTCCTTTCTGTGTCTGGTTTTTTTGCTTTGTTGGATTTGAAAGGTTGGAAATTTGGTAGTAAGGATCATAAAGTTTACTGAATTTTTGGGTGTGTAGTTGAGTAATTGTATAGTTGAAGTTTGGGATATGGAGGTAGATATGGCTGTCACTATTTCAAGCAACTCTATACTGCTTGTGTTGCTTTCTTCAGTTCAGGATAGTATTGGCATCATGCGGGTGATAGTCTTTTTCAGGTCCCAAGTAGAAATGCAGATAGGTTGATTGTTATCATGTTGAATAAGATTGTTAACTGAATTTTACATAATTAGCTGATTTTATTTTTCGGTTACCTATATGATCAATTAGGTTGGTTTTGTATTATTCTGTATCATGTGGTCGTTTTCGGTTTTATATAGGATTTTCTTTTTCGCTCTTCAGGGGATAAGGCTGGTGGGGTTATTGGTTGGAGGAAGTATTGCATCCATTTTGGATGTGGAGGCATTTGAGGCTGGCCCAGGTGAAATGAGGGATGTTATCAAGATTGATGAACTTTCTGAGGGCCTGCTGGCGACCATCTTCGGACGGATATGTGCATGCAGGTTCCGATGCAGCTGGCAAACAAGAAGGATTACTTTGGTATAAAGACTTTGGGCAACACTTGAATGGTGACTTTTCAATGGCTGTTGTACAGGCCAACAATTTGCTTGAGGATCAGAGCCAGCTTGAGTCTGGTCCCTTGAGCTCGCTTGAGTCTGGCCCCTATGGCACTTTTATTGGAGTTTATGATGGGCACGGCGGCCCTGAGACCTCCCGTTATGTCAATGATCACCTATTCCAGAATTTGAAAAGTAAGTTGCAACAGTTCATATTGGCATTTAACATCAAATTGTTTCTTGGAAGATTACATTAGACTCACTGAAACTTGTTCTTATTAAGATTTTCAGAAATAATGAAGCTGAATATCACAATTTAGGGGATATGTCTATTGATGATTATCATTCAGTGATTAGTTCTTCGGATTGGAATAGTTTCATTGCTAACAATTCAGTAAACCTTACTTGTAGGGTTCACGTCAGAGCAACAGTCCATGTCAGTGGATGTGATACGGAAAGCATATCAAGCAACAGAAGATGGATTCCTCTCTATTGTTACCAAACAATGGCCCGTGAAGCCCCAAATTGCAGCCGTTGGATCTTGTTGCCTTGTTGGTGTGATCTGTGGAGGCACACTTTACATTGCCAACGTTGGTGACTCCCGCGCTGTGCTGGGGAGAGTTGTGAAGGCAACTGGAGAGGTACTTGCCATCCAGCTGTCAGCAGAGCACAATGTGGCGATAGAGTCTGTCAGACAGGAGATGCATTCTTTGCATCCAGACGACTCGCATATTGTAGTTTTGAAGCATAATGTATGGCGTGTAAAGGGATTGATTCAGGTAACTTTGATATATGTTTTTTTTTTCCTAATGGAGCAATTAATGCTTTAATGTTTGTTAGTTAGGCCAATGTTGTGCTGCTGCAGTCTTAAAGACCTAAAAGGTTTTACTGGTGATCACGGGACTCTGTATTGTCGTCAGTATTTTAATGATGAAAACGAGGAATAAACCATAAGCTTGAAAGTAGATCCATGTTGCTTTGGGTTTTCTTTAGGTTACACATTGATGAGAAATCCCCTTTGAACCAAGATTTTGAGTGCAGTGCTGGACATTCACTGAAATGAATTGAAGCTTTGTTTTTGTCTCATTAAACACATGTTCTTTCTACTTGAAAACATAACCGACAGTGACTGCCTATGTGATTCATGATAAAAGCATTGTATCTTGTAGTGTTTTTAAGTTTGCATGTATCTTTGTTGGTTTAAATGTTTGACATGAAGGTTCAAATGACTTTCCAGTTAGGAATTCTTGGAGAGCACTATGATTTATAATTGTACAAAGCGATGTTAATATCTAGCATATAAAGAAACTTGCATGTTGGCTTCAATAAGGTACTTGGACTTGTGGCCTAATTTTTTTTCGGTTGAAGGCGAGGTTGCATATTAATAATTATTGACATGATCAATGAATATAATGCCGGAGAGATAAACTGGCATGAGTGTGATTCAAGTAGTGATAATCTTTTTCTGTTATTAGGGGTTGGCATTGATATTCTATTATCTATATTTATATGGTTTGGAATCCATCGAGTACATGCTTGGTTTTACTGGGTTGTCGTAATAATTTCAAGCAGCAGATCCTAGCCTTGTAATTCACAGTGAAGAGTATTTTGATTTTTTGGAGATATTTTTCTTTTGCAGATTTCTAGATCCATTGGAGATGTATATCTAAAAAAGCCCGAGTTTAACAGGGAGCCTTTGTATGCCAAGTTTCGCCTGCGTGAACCTTTCAAAAGGCCAATTTTAAGCGCTGAACCAGCAATTTCTGTGCATGAACTTCAGCCACATGATCAATTTCTCATATTTGCTTCGGATGGGCTCTGGGAGCACCTTACCAATCAGGAAGCAGTTGATATAGTTCAAAGTCACCCACACAGCGTAATATACCTTATCTTGGTGCTAATTTAAGTTTCTATTTTGTTTGAAAGTTTCTATTTTATTACAAACATGGCCTAATAAAAAGAATTTGGTGGCTGTATTTGGATTTTATCTCGCCAGAGTAAAAGTTTAGTGTTCCCTCTGTGAAGTTAAATGTTGTTAATGAATATAAAACAAGTAGCTTAATGTGCAAGTGGAATATGAGGAGAATATAAATGGCTGCATTAATGTCAAGGCTATGGTTGACAATGCAGGAGCACCAAAGAATATTGTGTTGTACATCTAACACTATTGTAAGTGATATAAAGAAGGTAGAAGTCTGACCCCACGCTCCCTTCTCATTTTCAGGGAAGTGCTCGGAGGCTAGTCAAAGCTGCATTGCTGGAAGCGGCTAAGAAGAGAGAAATGAGATACTCCGATTTGAAGAAAATAGACCGTGGTGTCCGCAGGCATTTCCACGATGACATAACAGTCATAGTCGTATTTCTTGACTCGAACCTTGTGAGCAGAGCTAGCTCAACCAGGGGCCCTACTTTGTCTGTGAGAGGAGGCGGTATTAATTTACCCGCAAAAACTCTTGCCCCCATGGAACTGAATGCTACCTGATGAAGCAGCCAGGTCATTGTAATATTGTACCTATTGTTGAGTCCTTCTGAGAACTCCAGTGATCCATCTGCTTGTACATCCGAGATAAGAGAAGGTGCAGTCATTTTTACCTTTTTTACTGTACAATGTAACAATTAACTTGGACCTGTATGTTATTTTAGTTTCTGAGATATTGAGAGCAGTAGAGATGTATAAGGAAAGAATCAAAAATATAGAGCTTCAAATGTGACGATAAAGATTCTTTCTTCAGAAAAGTCTTCTCTTCAAATTGATCCTCTTCTTTTTCCACTTTATTTTAGAGCTTCTGGGTATTGTACATTAGTTGTGAAAGGACAGATGACCCCCGATAATGGAATCTCTAGCTTGCAGTACATTGCTCTGAAACAGTAAGACTGACTGAGAGTTTGGCTTCATCGGCTTTGCCAAGAACTATGATGTGGATACAATCTGTACTTGGAATATTTTGCTTCAGGTAGGCATGAGAGTCTCGTGGGCAGAATGGGAAATGTGCAGTGCTAGCAGAAAAGGAAAAATAAAGTCAATGTGCTTCAACACTGAGCTTCCTGAACTGTGGTTTTGTTGGGCAAGAAAGAAAAGAGTGCTGGTTCTAATGGATGTTGGCTCTGAAATGAAATAAAGTTAAAGATGAAACTAGAGCTACAGACCTTCCCTTAAGCTTGTTGAAGATGAAAAAGTCACCGATATAAAATTCTCACTGGCTCATTCTTGTGCTTTGTTTGTGTTAAAGGTCTTCACATTCCAGCTGAGAGGGTCAAGCAGAAAATGAATCTTTTTGATGCCTTTGGTGTCTTTTTGCTGAAACTGGTTCTTGTGCACTTGTTTTATGACTTTTTTCAGTGTGGTGTTTCCCAAGAATCCTTTTACCTTTTGTCTTTGGCTTTTCTTTTGGCTCTGGTCAAAACCCGAGAATCCCCATTATCAAATCTGGAAGAACAAACAAGTGCTGGGGACAAAGGAATATGCAAAGCTAAATCCACCATGGAAAGCTCTTTCTTTTGTTAGTGTTACCCTTATCTGTGATATTCATATTGGGTTTACCATGGGAACTGTGTTGCTAATTTCAATTAACAAAAGAGTTTAAGAGTTAAGACGGTGTTAATTTGGCGGGAATTAGTTTATTGATTGATTAAGACAGTATTATATTTTACCACTTTTGAGAGCATATTCACATTCATCCACATGAGAGTGAGGCCACACAGTCCTGCTCTATTATTGTCCATTTTCTTACCACTTTTCTTTTCGCTTCTTTTGGGCACAATTCTCGATGAGATTATGCTTGTCATTATTACCCCATAATCTCTGTGATTCAAAGTTATAACCAGAAGGCTGTTTGAAGTTGTCAAAGGCGACATAAGTTATTAACCTCTCAAGTTTCAACTGTAATATTAACTTTCGGATTAAATGGTACGTGAAACTAAATCTATCAGACATTTTGGTGCTTGAACTTTTATATCGACCAATAAGATCACATAGTATCGACTATCAAGAGAGAAAACACACTGATTTGGTATCCGTACTAATTGCGTTTATCTTTTGTGTAGCATTTGACCGAACAACTAATGCATATATTATAAAAACCAATATCGCTCCACTTTTCGCGGAGCTGCATTCTGAAACCCTAGTTTCGTGAAGTAGGGCGGCGGCTTCGTCTGCTTGCTGGTGACGCTCGGCGTCGCCTTCTCGGTTCGATAAAGTAGGCGGGGAAGACTTCTCCCGTTGATTGGTGGTGGAGAGGCCAAGGTCGTGGCTCAGAGGTAGAGCTTTGACGCACGGGTGTAGACGTCGGGTTCTGGATTGGTGAGGCGAAGCACAGACCTTGGTGTGGGTTTGCAAAAGCGATGGGCGTTTTACGTTGGTGGCATTGAGTTTTGACGAGGAGGAGATCGGTCGCGGTTTCGGGACTAGAGGAGGAGCGAGGTCGGCGTTTCCCTGCTAGAGATCGGAGTTCGGATCGGCGGTTAGTGCAATCGCTAGCACAAGTTTTGGTGGGCGGCGAGATGGTTGCCAAGGTCTCCTGCCTGGGGAGGCCGCCAGACTGATTTGGCGGTGACGAGCGGCTTCTCGAACTGGCCAGAGTCGGCGGCTGGGTGTGAGGCGCGTAGGGTGTGGGTAGTGGGCCTTGGGCCTCTGCCTTTCTGGGCTGCAGGGATGTAGTCTAGAGAATTGGGTCTTGCCCAATTCCCCTATTTTTCTCCCACTTGGGTCGGGTTTGGGCATTTTGGGGGTGGTCTGTCCTGCTCTTTGTCCTGCATCTGTTCCTAGAATGTTGCTGTGGGTGTGTTGAATGTTGCGACGTACACCAAAAGGGTCTTAGGCGTCAAGATGTTCAGGACATTGGTTCCATTTTCGGGCAGTGTAGGATTAGGGAGTTTTTTCAATTCTGCATTTTCTTTTTCAGCAGTTCCTTTAGGATTTTAGTTTTCAAGTATGGATTTCTTTTGGATTTAGTACTCTTCGTGAGCTTGCATTGTAATATGAGGGGTGCTTGTACCCTTCATGCTTGACCAAGTGAGGTCGTCATGATTTCGATCAATGGATTAGTCTTCCGTTGCCCTAAAAAAAAAAAAAAAAAAAACTAATGCATATATTATTCACTTATCACGATACTAAATTGATTTTTTTTTATTTTTTTGGATATTTTTTTATTAATCTCAAAGTTATATTATATTTCGCAATTTATTCCACCCGTCCTCATGTGTCTGTAAATTTGAACACTGAACTTTTACGGTGTTGATTTACAAATAACAAATAGAATATAGCCGTATGTAGTTATTAACTTGTCACAGACATTTAATCGATAACTTGTAATGCGAGCTAAGCTCACAGACCAGCGTTGGGTATTCAACACACTGACCCCTGAACCAACCAATGTAATTGACTGACAGTAAATAAAGAGGTGGGGTTATTTGGTTCCCATACACAATAAATTATCTTATGCCAGGTCAAGTTATTGTACAGTATCCCTCAATGAGGAACAGTTACTTTGACTTCTGGTAGACCAACTCTCCCCTCATTAGCCTAATCAAACACCCTTCTTATTATACTAACTGGTTTTATGGGCATGTAAAGAGAGACTTGGCATATGTTAGTGAAGTAGGAGAACGAATTTTATGGAATGTAAGAACTAAGAAGTTGCAGAAACCTTACTAGCTCCAAATTAAAGCCTTAATTAACTGACATTTCACTGATTTCAGCAACCCCATGATAAACCCTTTAGCATGTTCCAGCCAATGAACCTCGTAGGGATGGCAATGGGGCGGGTTGGGGATGGGGATCATAATACCATCCCCATTCCCTGGATCATTCTCTACCCCCATCCCCGCCTCAATCCCCAATAAAAATATATTGGGTATTCCCCATCCCCATCCCCACTGGGGACTAAGCCTCCAAATCCCCAATAAGAATTTAATAAATAAAATAATTTTTTCTCATATTGCATTTTTTAAAATCAAAATTTACAACAAATAAATTTAAAACATGATTAAATTCATAAATCATAATTCAGTGAGTGCAAAGGTCAAAACACCATTAAAGTAAAAACGTAGCCATTAAAGTAAAGTAGTAAATGTATATATTTGTGATTTATATTATACAAAATAAATTAAAACATATATAAGTTAAATATATGTATATATTATTGGGGCGGGTTTGGGGATGAAGATCACAATATCATCCCCGCCCCATCCCCAATCTTAAATAGCGGGGATTGGGGATCCCCATCATCATTCCCCATTTGTCCCCGAATTCTCCCCCCATTAGGGACGGGTATCTAATGGAGCTCCGCCCCGCTGGGGATTTTTGTCATCCCTACTCATTTGGTTCAGTTTCTAACTGACAGTGTTCAACATTCATGCATTTCCCTAAATTCTTCGTCTTAATTAACTTATAAGTCGAAAGTTGTATTAAACTACAAAGTCGTGAGTCGTTAGATTAATCATTATTTGCGATTTTCTAATATACAATATAAATGGTAGTTAAAAATGGAGTACCATCAGTCTAGTCCTCAAAAGATTTGGTATTGGGATTTTGATACCCAAGATAGAATCAGTTTTGACTCATTTTCTGACAACCCACTATTTCCTCTCTCATTTTTCCCACCAAAAACTAAAACCCACCTCAGTTTTCCAGTCAGAGGCAAAAACCCTACAGTACTCTTATCAGTTACATAATCTGCATTACACATTATGACATGATTTGATTCTCTACAAAGGTCACGGCTCTGGGTTCTCAAAACCACAGCTTTGATCACAGCTAAAAAACCCACCTTTCTTCACCAAAACCCACCTCTGGCCGGAATCATGGGCTGTGTTGTGTCAAAGAAAAACGGCGAGGGGGACGACGTCGTTTGGCTCTGCAAAGAGAGGAAGCGGCAGCTGAAACTGGCTGTGGAGAGAAGGTATGCTTTTGCAGAAGCACAGTGCAAGTACAATCACTCACTCTACTCAGTAGCAGCTGCCATAAGGATGTTTGTAGCAAGACATTCCTCACCATCTTCACCATTTCTGATCACATTTCCTTCTGTGAATCTTGAAAATGCTGAGCCCATTGTCCAAAACAACCCCATGTTGCTTCAGCAGAGGCCATCTGAGCCCACCACCCACAAAGCCATTGCTGCTGGCCCAGTTTCTGAATCTGCAAAATTACAAGAAAACCCAGATGGTGAGAGTGAGGAGGGGGAAGTGGTGTGTGAGCATTTTTATGATGGGGTGGAGGCAGCAATGGAGTCACCAGAGAGGACATTTGGGTGGGATTTCTTTAATCCTTTCTATGATGGTGTGAGGTCACAAGTGGTAAATGGGTTTGGGCAGAGTTTTGATGAGGACTTGAGGGCTGTGAGAGAGAAAGAAGGGATTCCTGAGTTGGAAGATGTGGGTGAAGGAGTAATGAGTGAGGGAAAGGTTGGAGATTTGAGTAATTGTGATGTGGGTCATGAGGAGGAGAGTGGAATTGAGGCTGTGAGTGATGCTGATGTGACCCAAGAAGAGCAAAAAAGTCTGAGGGTCATTGATACACCCAAAGAGGGGACGGAGTTGTTGGAGGCTTTGAGAGATGTTGAGGACCATTTCATGAAGGCCTATGATTCTGGTTTGGATGTTTCAAGGATGCTAGAGACTAACATGGTTCAGATGCAATCTGCATTGGAGGAGATTAAAGGTGGGGTCTTTCTCTTTTGTTTACTTGTGTCTTTGAAAACAAGTGTTGTTGTTCATCTTTGCTTGGTGTAGTTCATTTCTTTATTTGATTTGAATAGGAGACATTAGAGAGAACCATTATTGAATCCATAAGAAAAATGTTGCAATTTCTGTTAATTATGCCAAATCTTTTCCTTCTGCATATGTAGAACTGTTAAGATTGCATCTCTTTGTGGCCCAACTTGGCCTTGTTCAAACCTTGTATTCTGCATGGATTGGCTTTTAGAGCACTTGTCAAATTGCCTTGAGGTCAAGTTATCCGCTGAACACCTCATTTGGTATTCCATTGAGTTTCTTGAATCAGTTACTGGTGGTGTGTGCAGCAAATTGCATATGTAGTAGTGATTCCCATCATATTATAGCTCTACTATCAATTCATCTATGATTTTGGGTGCAGAGAACTCAACTAAGCTCATCCGTTCAATCACACGGAGTCGCTCCACCTCATCCACATTATCTTGGTCTTCCTCTGGCAAAAGTCTGCTTACATCTAGTTCCAAAAGTTCTTCAACTTACACTCAGTACAGCAATGATCTCTTTGATGACTATGGAGCAATGGGATCCGGGAACCATTCTTTGACATTAGGAAGGTTATATGCTTGGGAGAAAAAGCTATTTCAGGAGGTGAAGGTAGAGTATGAATCCAACTATTTGTGCTTCAATCAGTTTATGATTTCTTCTGCAGCGTATCTGATCTTTTAATGATTATTAATTTTTCTCGAGATGTACCATCTACATTGGTAGTCTATAATTAGAACAAAATATATGAGCACTCTCTCGTTATATGTTTCTTATCAGTAGAAACGAAATCCTTTTTATGAAGTAGATATGTGATTAGTGTATTCCACTATGTTTCACATTGTCATATCCGCCATATGTCCTGATTTTTAATTATTAGCCATTAGTTTTTAGCTTCTTTTTACCCCTTCATCTGGACATTTGAGATAATTTTGAATGATATATCAAATATTGCCAACATCTTTACATTCATGTATTCAGGCTGGAGAGGAAACCAGGAGAACTTATGAGCGAAAATGCTCCCATTTGAGAAACCAAGATGTTAGAGGAGATGGACTTGACAGTAGGGACAAAGTTGGAGTTGAAGTAAAGGACTTGTATGCCAGAATTTTGGTTGCCATAAGAAGTGCTGAATCAATATCACAAAGAATCGAAAAACTGAGAGATGAAGAGCTGCAGCCACAACTTATCGAGCTGCTAAAGGGGTAAGACAGCTACCGTCATCTATGTATTGTTGGGAAGCTGTGAGAAGCCTTGGCAATATTTGAAATTTGTTATAACCTTCATTTCTCCATTACTGCAGCTTAATGAGAAATTGGCAGATAATGTCGGAATTGCATGAAACTCAAAACAAAATCATGTCTGAAGTGAGATCGCTCAACTGCCTCACCATTGGAATGTTCTGCAATGACTCGCACCAGCTTGCTACTTTCAAGCTTGAAGCTGAACTTCAAAACTGGCGTGCTTGCTTTGCATCATACTTTGCTTCCCAGAAGGGGTACATTGAAGCTCTTCATGGTTGGCTGTTAAAGTTTGTTGCCCCTGAAACTGAATTCTACTTGAAGGGCATGTCTCCACTTCCATCGTGTACACTCAACGGGCCACCATTACTTGCAATCTGTCATAACTGGTTAACTTTTATGGATAAACTGCCAGATAGGGCAGTGACTAGTGCCATGAAAAGCTTTGGGAAAGATGTCAGAGCCCTGTTGGTTCAACAAGGGGAGGAGCACCAACAAAAGAGGAAGGTCGATGGACTCGCCAGAGAACTTGATAAGAAGGTTTTGGCATTTGAAAGGACAGAGAGAAGGCTTCTTGGATTGAAGTTTTCTGAGAAAGAAACAGAACTGCATGTGCCAAATCGAATTGAGTATTTGACTGGGATGAAGGATCAGCTGGATATGTTTAGGAAGAAGCTAGACACTGAGAAGGCAAAACATCAAACCAGCATGCAGGAGACACAGCACATTGCAGTGAATGGATTTCAGACGGGGTTTACTTCAGTTTTTGAATCCTTAGCCGAGTTTTCAAAGACTGCTACAAAATTGTACGCTGACATTATAACTTTCAGCGAAAATGCAAAGGGGGTAGATGACAAAAGTAGCAACAACCCTTCCTGAAGTTGCAGCATTCATGTAGTGTTAGGCTAGCTGTTGAAGAATTGTTTCATATGATAGGTTGTGTCAAACCTGCTCTCATTGAAATGGTTATGCATTGCAGGCTCTTGCTTTGTAAAGTTTATATTTAATTATCTGTTTGTTTTTAAGAATATATAGGATAATAAGGATATGGTGTTTCTTAAAATTTAGCATATATCACAATTCAGTAGATTCACAATGTACCTACAATCCAAGCACAAATAAATTTCAACCTTTCTCACACACAGATACATTGAAACATTCATTTCATGTTTGGGTCTTCTTCTGTACTAATTTCCTCTCGTATATCTTTCAAATCGTCCCTGTCGATGTCGATTTCAATACTATTGTTCTCTAAACACCTTAAGCTTGTGCTCTGAAAGGACATGCTATCTAGGTCTACATGAAACTTCTGGAATCCAATGCCATCTAGGCTCACAGAGTTTAGAGATTGATCATAGTCTATTGATCTCCCAAACCCTAGGTCTGTTGGTCGACGAGGTGCACCATTTGATCTTCGACTCTCTCTCAACTGCTGTTTATTGTCTGCAGAATAGAGGGCTTCTTCGAGTTCTCGACACACCTGGGACATTGTAGGACGGTTCTTGGGTATTTTCACAACACACCTCAAGCCAAGTTTTCCCATCTTTAGCATCACCTCTGTGTTACATGGTTCTGATAAAAGATTAGCATCTAAAATCTCCTCAACACGACCTCTCTCTAAGCTAGGCCTTGCCTGCACCAAAGAAAACATTGTCACATTATTTGATGAACAAAGTTCGGATAACAATTAAGGTCATGATAAATTGCTCACCCAGTCAATGATGTGAAAATTAGGGCGATTTCCGGTCATATCAACAGCAGGCCGGGAAGAAACAAGTTGGAGAAGAATGATTCCAAAGCTATAGACATCACTGAATTGGGATAAGTGGAAACTTGCACAATAAGCAGGGTCGAGGTACCCTGGAGTTCCTTTGATTTGGCTACTGACATGTGAATCGTCTCCTACAGGCCCTGATTTTACAAGTCCAAAATCTGAAACCTTAGCTTCAAACCCATCTCCTATCAAGATGTTACTTGGCTTTATGTCACGGTGAATTATGCTTGGGTTAACCCCTTCATGCAAATGAGCAATGCCTGTGAAAACAGTAAAATTGTAAACCAACATTAGTGACATTAATTTTCTTTCTTCAAATGTAATAAATATAAGTGATGGACCAACCTTTTGCTGCTCCAATGGCTATGTTCACTCTTTGCCTCCAACTTAAGCTTATCCATTTCTTTCCTACATGGTAATTGAACATGATTTAGCAAACACAGACCTAATTAACACCCAATTTAGGAATCAAAGCTCAAATTTGGATCATCTGACGGGCATTTAGCCAATTTCTTAGATTTTAGAAATATAAAACTCCTCAAACAGTCTGAAGTAGTGCTCGAACCCTCTCGAGTAATACTGGAATCCCTTAGAGTGGTTACATATGTAACAATTTAAAATAGTTGGTCAATTATTTTTAAAGGGTCTTGACTTTAAGCAAAGGAACGTACCCATTATATAATCAAGCAGAGAACCATTGGGTACGTATTCATAGATCAAAACTTTTCCCCCTCTTGCTCCAACTAAGTCACAACCAATTCAGCCTTAATTATTAGTATATAGAAAACAAATATATATATATATATATATATGAAACAATAGGGTAAAACTTGATAATCATATAACATATATATGCATACCAGGTTCTTCACAATATCCAACCAGTCCTACAAGGTTTCTGTGCTTAACTTTAGAGAGTAGCTTCACTTCTGTTCGAAGAAAAACACTAAACAAGAATCAGATTAAGCATTCATTTAGTTATGAAATCTTTTCTTTCTGGTGTCTGAAACCTGTGCAGGCTTTATACCGTTTCTGAATTCTTCAACACTCTGAAACGAATCGGCGTGAGCTCTCTTGATGGCCAGGGTTCCCAGATCATCAAAGTTCCCCTTGTAAACATTTGCAAAAGCACCACAGCCCAACATGCAGTCTCTGTTGAAATTATTTGTAGCCTTCACTAGTTCCTCCAGATGGAATCGCCTCAGATCTATCTTCTCCTGTTTCAAAGTTCCTAAAAATGCAGAGTTAAAAATTGCCGGATCAAAACAATTATCTCCTTGAATTACACCGAAACCTTTTGAGATAAACCCAGCATGTTTTTATAAAGTGGTGCAACAATTGAGTTAACTGAAAAGTACATAGAGATATAATGTAAAATGTGCAATCTTCTTTCTTTCGTGGTTTGGCCTCCAACTATTCAACGATATGGCAATGTAAATTGCTGGAAATAAGTCAAGTTTTGCTCACCTTTTAGAGCAAGTTTCTTTGGTGACAACTGCCCTTGTTCTCGCCGGCGCCTGAGAGCCGGTATAAGCTTCCTGCTGCAAAGGAAGTATAACAACGCAGCTATCACGACTGTTAGAATGCCTATTACGAAGCCTCCCCATATATGTGTTTGATGACTAGCATGAGGAACAGAATCTTGAAGAGACTGTGGTGAATCCATTTCCAATTAATCACCTCCAAAGCTCAAAACCCTAAATCCTAAAACAAGCAACTCATTCTACATACCCAATTCTTGCATTATTTTGCTTTTGGCATTTTCACTCACTCTCTTTCTGTCAAGCTTATAATCTGATTTCTTTTTGAAGATAAAAGGAGGGGAAGGAATATTAGAAAGAGGTCACTGTATATAAGCTGATCACAAACTGTTGCATTGCCGGCTAGCTTTATATTATGTATTCAGAATTTGGAAGTCTAGCTATGGTTTTTAAGAGTCAGTCTTGGGATTAATTAACAAGAAAATAAAAAAGAAAGGTCACTCTCCTACTCACCACTTATGACTTAGTCCTATTATGTAAGACGGCATATAGGCCAAAACAACAAGTACTGTCTATCTACGTATCTGTGAATTGATGTTGCAAATGTATGCGTTTGCTCCCCACGGGCAGAGAATCCTCATGCATGAGGATGGACTTGGTCAGAGGTCTAATGGATCTTTGGTGAATCACTTGAAATCAATATGCAACTTTCTTTTTTTGGGTCTTGACCATTTATTCAATTTGATTCCAATAAATGTCAACTTACTCCACTAAGGGTACGTTTACTTACTTGGAATGGGAGAAAATGATTACGGGGTAAAACTATTCCTACGTTTACTAACATATAAAGGAATCAGAATGATTCCGGATAAAAGTATTCCTACATTTAGGCCATGTTTGGTTCATGGATTTGAGGCATCAGGAAAGGAAAGTCTTTCCTTTCCTTTGTTTGGTAACCACAAAATCTAGAAGCACTTTCCTGACAGAGGGGAAAATTGGGGGGAAGGTCATTCCACTCAAGACCCATGGGATTGATTTTCCCCTCTTCTTTCCCAGCATTTATGACTGCAATTTTGGACAATAATAACCCTGCTCAAATATGCAATTGCCAAATATACCCATTGAAACATAGTTTGTATTTTTATTAAAATACAAGGGTATTATTGAAACATAGCTATATTTTTACTTTCCTTTCCTTCACCAACCAAACACTGGAAGGGAAATCAAATGGTCTTTCCTGGATGTTTTCCCTGCTTTACCAAACACAGGAAAGGAAACCTGACAGGAACTTTAGTTTCCCTTCCCCACTGGAAAGACAAGGGAATTGATTTCCCTTCCGTGAACCAAACGAGGCCTTACTAACACATGAAGGAATGAGAATGGGTGTAGGTCTCACCTCCTTATAAGGAATCGATTCCTGAATACTCAGGAATTTGATTATGAAGGGGGGAGATGGGTTTAGGAATCAACTCTTCCGAAATCAATATTGATTCCTTTCTTCTCTCATTCCAATTGTCTCATATTCATGATTATTTTCCATTCCAAGTAAGTAAACGTGCCATAAAAGATTTGTGTGCCCACTTCCCCAATTTAAATGTAAAAAGACAATTTTGCCCTTTAAATAATTAAAAAGTCATTGAAGATCTCGCCGGACTCCTATTACCGGCCGCAGGAATCCGGTCACCAGCCTCAGGAATCCGATCACCCGTCACCGGAGACTTTTATTACCCCCAAATAAATTTTTATAAAGTTTATTAGAGGGCAATAAAATATTTATTGGGTATTATTGGGGGCAATAAAGTTTATTGGGGAGCAATAAAATAAGACGCCGGACTCCGGTTACCGGTCCGGAGGTTGCCAGAAGTTCGCAAAGATGTCGTCGGAGACTTTTATTAACCCCCAATAAATTTTTATTGGAGGGCAATAAAAAGCTTATTAGGGGGCAATAAAGTTTATTGAGGGGCAATAAAAAGTTTATTGGATATTATTGAGGATAATAAAAAGTTTATTGGGGGGCAATAAAACCGAACACCGGTGGCCAGATTTCGGCCGCCGGTGATCGGATTCCGGCGGCCGGCGACCAAAGTCCGGTGAAGTCTCTCTCTCTCTAAGTGACAAAGGGAGAGAGGGCAAAATTGTCCCAAAAATTAATAAAAAATAACTTAATTGGGTATAAGGGAAAAAAATATGTAATTTGTTGAGTAAGTGGGCAATCTTATAAGATGTTTGAGTAAATGGGATTAGTGTAACTCAAATTTAGGTAAATGGACATTTTCCCTTCTTTTTTAAGTTTAGAAACAAACCCTAACAATTTGTTATACCATATATGCGTTAAGATTAGTGGCAGATTTAATAATTAATTTATGTCGGTGAGCTATAACCTATTGGTAATTTATAATTCTAACATTGTAAATGTCATGGTTTCGATTCTCATTTACATATGTAAGGATGGAGTGAGCTAAGAATTTTTTTTTTTTAAATATTAATAATTAATTTCGGATTCCAATTCTCGATATGAATTAATTTTTAGTGAGCTTGTTCTCAACTCATTAGGAATTACCTTTTTGTGCATCTTACTAAACTACTATTGCTTTCACGTTTATAAAGAGAGAAAAAATCGAGGAAATAAAGGATTTAAAGGGAAGTTTTAATTACAGCTCTTTATCCATCTATACCTCTTTTGATTTTTTGAACTGACTAACCGCAGAGGCGGCAGTTCTGCCGCATGCTAGCAACGATCCAATTAAATGGAGCCACGGGCGCCAATCTTTTCTTTCTTTCTTGGCCCAGTTTGGCCCCGCTGGTATGCTGATAATCCGTATTTTCTTTCTTTCTTTTTTAGTAGAGTATGTATCCATAAGGACTGATTCATCTTTCTAATTAATTGCAAAATATAGTACTCTAGCCATCTAGAAACAAACATGACTGTATGTACAAGTCAGAATGATGGACAGGTAAATGTTAGAAAAAATAAAAATTTCTTGCTTTCTTTAGACTTTAGAGTAATCTATACTCAACGGGTCCATTCGAAACTATGCAATGTCTTTATGTGTAATTGGCCTATTGTATTGACCTGATTATGAATTAGAAAAATAACAATGATAATTAAACATGACCTTAACTTTGGATTCTTTGGACATAATGTCCCTAGTCTTTGATTTCCATAAGATTCTCTTTAGAATGGAGTACGTTACAATCATATATAGATATATAAAACATAACATCCTTTTATTTTTAGACAATCTCTAAAAGAAACGTTAGTAGAAGTATGTCCAGAAACGGATTATGAAGTATGAGTTTTCTTCCTCCTTGGTTGGTGATTTGCTCAATAACTGGTCTCGATGGATTGTGAAGGGGACGATGGCTGCCAGCAACGGATGGGAAAATGTCGTATGTCTTGGTGATGGTGGCAACGATAGGTTTGCTAGGGTGCTTAGGGTTTTTCAATGGGCTAGGGCCTTCTGGATTTGTTGCATTGAATTGGGCTAAGGTTTGGGTCCCTTTGGGCCTCAGCCTTTGCCTAATTTACGGTTTGGTTTCTATAGCCTACAATTAAATTTTAGGGCTAAATACTATTTAGTACCATGTGGTTTGAGTCAAACATCGATTCAGTCTCTCGACTTTCAATTTCATCAAAAACACCCCTGCATTATCAAATCTCATCTAATAGGTCATTCTGTCAATAATATGTCAATTAGAGCCATTAACTCGCTGACGAGGCATGCCATGTCAGATCGTGTGGGCCCCACCTATCAAGCAAAATTCCAAAATTGCCCCTCCTCCGAGTCTGAGTCTCCCTTCGCTCAGGCTTACGATACCTCCGCTGTTACTGCTGCCTCTCCTCATTACTACCTCCGAAGTGTTCTACATGGAAGGTGAGGAAGACCACCAAACTAAACAGACCCACTCCTATTCGCTTGCGAGCTTCATCGACCCACAAACTCATAACCAACCAATTCCCAAGCTCAAGGACTTTCTTGGCGACTCCATGGTGCTCTACGCTGACAGCCAAACGGAGACGCAGGACTCGTCGCTGACCCAAATCTACAACCAGGGCTCGGCCTACTTTGGTGACCACCACTAGAACCAGGATCTCAAGGTGATTACTGGGTTCCAAGCCTTTTCGGCTAACTCGGGCTCCGAGGTACGGTGGAGGACTCGGCATCCATGGCCAGGGCTCAGCTTGCTTGCGCCGAGTTTACAGGTCACTCGGTTGAGTCGATTGGGAACGAGTTGGGTTTCTCGAGCTGTGGTGCTACGAACAAAAGCAATGCTTTGTCTGTTGGGGTTACTAATGCTAATACTCAGACCTCGAATACTGAAAAGGCCATTGTTGCGGTGGACACTGATAGCACTAAGAAAATCTCTAATACTTTTGGGCAGAGGACTTCAATTTACAGAGGAGTTACTAGGTAATTAATCTTTATGGGTTTTCTACCTGTTTTAATGTTCATGGTTCATTTGGGTTTTTTCTGTTCTTGGTAAAATAATATGAGAAATGGATGCATACACAAAGAATAATAATATGGGGTTTAATGATGTTTAATGAAGAACTAGGTCTTGGGCCTTTCAATCCCTTATTTGACTAAATTTTCTGAGTGTGATTGATTAGTTTAATTCAAGGGTGAAAGATGAATGCACCAGTCTGAAAGGAGGATGTCATGTTTTGTATTGGGTCATATTCATGCATAGTACAAGGAGTCTATGAGTTTCTGACTCTGAAATATGATTTTTGTATTTGGTTGCTATAGACATCGTTGGACGGGTAGATATGAAGCGCATCTAATCTCAAAGTTGAACTTACTCTCCCTGGCGCTGCCCTCGTCCTCCTCCTCCTGCCACACCAGATCCCACCCCACCAGCCACCAGCCTTTCCTCGTACTTCCTCGTATTCACCGGAGGCCACTTCATCATCTTCGCCACCATTCCGATTCAACTGGATCAAATTAGAAAAACCCAACCCAAATTTGGTCTGAAGATTTGGTTTTAATTTGAGAACAAGGCTGTTATTTTGGGTATTGAGAGAGAGAGAGAGAGAGAGAGGGTTTTAGAGAGAGGCATAGGCAATTTTGGAATTTTGCCTGATAGGTGGGGCCCACACGATCTGACATGGCATGCCTCATCAACAAGTTAACGGCTTTAATTGACGGAAGGACCTATTAGATGAGATTTGATAATGCAGTGGTGTTTTTGATGAAATTGAAAGTCGAGGGACTGAATCAATGTTGGGCTCAAACCACAGGGTACTAAACAGTATTTAGCCCTAAATTTTAACTATATATCTAGCTATTTAGGTTGTTTTTCTTCTTTATAGGATCATTTAACAAACGAGCTTATAGACTTAATGAGTGGTGTTAATCAAGTCTTTATTTGCTTGGTCTAGAGACATGATTCAAGTCGTGGAGTTGATGTAATACGCCGATTTGGCCTCTATTAATGATATATCTCTTTTTATCTCATAAAATCATCCCTTTTTTTTGTTTATATAATACAAAAACTGTTGAAGGAAAATCAAGTTTAGTGTGCCTTATCAAACTAGGAATAGGAATAGGAGAGAAGGTTCTAGATTTCCCAATCCTACACGGATTGGTATTCCTTGTATCATTAGAACTAATACTTTGTAATCCCTATATATAGGGCCCCTATTCTCAATAATATGATTACAATTCTCCCTACAGTTCTCTCTACAATCTCTCTCAAACCTATTTTACTTAAACACGTTATCAGCACGAGTTCTAACCACAAATCAAAAACCAAAAACCTGAAAATCTTCTTCATCACCACAGCTCCTAGCCCACGCTAGCCTCACCTACGCGCCCCTGCGCACGCATCCCTGCACGCACCGCTGCATGTCTGCTGCCCCTGCAGCACCAACGTACACCAACTGCATCCTTCTCCTTTCTTGTGCACGTCAGTCTGCTTGCAAGCCCCGAAACGTCTACCTTATCAGAGTTGTTTTGAGACCTGTACACCAATCGAAGTGCAAACTGTTCAGAAGAGAATCTGTTCCGAATTTCAACAAGTAAGTTTTTAAATTAAAGTTCCTGCTTTCCGAATTTTAATTTCTCCTTCTTTTTCTTCGGGGACTTGCAACCTCCCTTCTTCTACATCCTACCTTTCTTATAACGTGAGTTCGATTCTTGAAAAGCGGAATCGTGGGGATTCACGCTATAAACGAACTAAGAGCGTTCGTGAGCATTTATTTTGACCATTCAAATATCATTGTTTCGGTCTAATCCAAATTTTCTTGGAAATCGATTTCTTGGTAGCATTAAGGCTCAGAAATCTTATATTAGTTTTTGTGGAAGCATTGACTCCAAAACTAATATGTTCTTGCTTTCCTTTTCAGGATGTAAGACTTGAACAAGCTTGATTTTACTCCATTGGATTCCACGGGCACGGGATATTTATTTGCCTACAATCCAAGAGCCCTGTTCTAAAGGAACCGCTCAAGACTCACAAACTGAGATAGAAAATTCCAGGGTATTTACCCTAATGAAGCGCCACATTATGATGGCCTTCCAGTTTGAGTACATGAATGAGGATAACGCTAACAACCTTTGGGTTGAACCTAGTGAACGTTTTTGGTAACATTCACAACTTTCCGAACATAGAAGCACGATGGAATAATATCTGCTTCACTAAAACTTTGAAAGAGTTATGAAATATTGTTCGAAGGCTCTCTGCATCATATTATTTATGCATGCTTGTGGAAAAACGCAAAAAAAAACAAATTTATTGAGAAAACCCTAACATGACCATAGGGGTCATGATGTTGAGGGTATAGGGTTGGACACCATGGCGCCAATTTTGGCCATGATTGCACTATTCCAACGCCATTGGTCCTAGAGACCATATGTATTGTGTCAATACACCTCAATCAAGAGAGCATCCTCTTCATGGTATTTTATGGAGTACCTGATTAATGGTAATCAAGATATCGAGCTATAAAAGACTTTAAATCTGGCGATGAAGATAGAATGCCGCAGATTTTTATTTAGCATAGTCTTTTAATTTCCAAGAATTATGTAATGGCAATTATGCCTTAATCAATAAAATGACTTATTGAATTATCTCCTTTCCTCTAGGCGTACTCAATTAAGTATGATGTCTAGGAAAGTAATTGAGATTAGTGGTACTTAAGAGAGCTTCGCTCCACCGACATCTCTCTACTTCCCTGGTCATATTTAATTGGAATTACCGAACGAATTGAGTGACTACAATTTGTCTAATGTTTGATTTTTATTTTGGATTAGATAAATGGTCACGAAACTTTGATGTAATCATTGGCTATTATTAATGAAGTATCGATTTATTTTAATCTCATGTCGTAGACATATTTTTCGAACTTTATTACTTTAAAGATATAAGAGCCAATGGTTTTCATGCGGAAATGCATTGTGAGAATGGACAAGAGTTCCTTTGCATTACCTCTAATGACTACGGATATAAAAGAGTCTTAGAGAAACTTATGTGTCGATCTAGTGGGTTGTATGCAACCACTATTCGAGTAATTGAATCCAATCATGTTATGAGAGATGATTTATGGGATTCAGACACATATAGGCTTTGGCATGACCGTTTGGGACACCCAGGTAGTGATATTATGATCCGTATATTAAAGACTTCACACGGACATCCATTTTTCAGAACGAAAAGTAGTAAAACTCGGTTTTTGGACACCAAATGAGCCCCTGCGCCTCACGGCGCAGTTCACCCCCAAATCCGGCCATCCTTGGCCGGCGCCGCCATCCCCCTACGGCCTCAGGGTGGCATTGACGCCACCAAGGCTCATTTGTCTCCAAAATTTACTTCTAAAGTCCATTGTGACTTCATGGCTCAACCAAAATCCTCATTGGTTGTTTCTAAAGCCCATCATTCGTTCTGCAAAGCCTGCTCTTTAGCAAAATTAGGATCGAGACCATCCTATGCAAAGGACACTAAAGAAAATATACCATTCTTGCAAAGAATCCAAGGTGATATTTGTGGACCTATTCAACCACCATGCGGACCATTTAGATATTTTATGGTGTTGGTTGATGCATCGACATGCTGGTCACATGTCATGCTATTGTCCACTAGGAACGCTGCATTTGCTAAACTCCTAGCACAAATTATTAAGTTAAGGGCTCACCACCCTGATCATCCTATTAAGTCTATAAGGTTAGACAATGCTGGAGAGTTTACATCAAAAACTTTTGATGATTATTGCATGTCCATTGGGAAGAAGTTGAACATCCAGTTCCTCATATTCACACCCAAAATGGTCTCGCAGACGCCGCCATTAAACGACTACAAATGGTCGCTAGGGCATTGGTAATGCGCACCAATCTCCCTATTTCTGCTTGGGGCTATGCAATATTGCACGCAGCTGTGCTTATTCGTCTGAGGCCCACTGCCACTCAACCCTTTTCTGCATCCCAGATGGTGACTGGTTATGAGCCTAATGTCTCACACTTACGCATATTTGGGTGTGCAGTTTATGTGCCAATTGCGCCGCCACAGCGCACCAAAATGGGTCCTCAACGACGATTAGGCGTTTACGTTGGATATGATTCTCCAACAATTGTCCGCTACTTAGAACCCTTGACAGGCGATCTCTTTACCGCAAGATTTGCGGATTGTCACTTCGATGAGACAGTCTTCCCGTCGTTAGGGGGAGATAAGAACATGAATGTTCAACAGGAACGACAGGAATTGTCGTGGTCTGTCCCCACTCTATCTCATCTTGATCCCCGAACCGCACAGTCCGAAATTGAAGTGCGGAGAATTCTCGATCTTCAGAACGTAGCAGAATCGATGCCTGATGCGTTTTCTGATATCGCTAAAGTGACGAGATCACACATACCTGCTGCAAACGTGCCTGCAAGGATTGATGTCCCTAAAATTAGAGGACATGACGCCATCTCAAGGTTACCAGAGCATGGCGCCAACGTCCCCACTCACAGTGATGGTGACGTTGTGGCTAGGCCCATGGCTCCTGCCAGGAAGCGCGGGAGGCCTATAGGTTCGATGGATTCTCGCCCAAGAAAGAAAGCGAGTTTGGCACAAAATAATCCATTAATCATCGATGTGAATAATCCATCTCATGAGAATATTCCAGATTATGGTTATGTCCAAGAAACATCATTGAGGGACGCTCCGATGTCAGAACCAACTCCAGAGAATATAGAGATCTTTATAAATTACACTAGTGTACATAAGATGATGGATAGAAATTCTATGGCAATTGATGATGCATTTGCATATCATGTTGCAAAAGGAATCATAGAATATGATGATATCGAACCTCGCTCTGTCGAAGAATGTCAATGAAGAGCGGATTGGCCTAAATGGAAAGATGCGATCCAGACTGAATTAGATTCACTAGCAAAGAGACAGGTATTTGGGTCCATAACGCAGACACCCCCAGATGTAAAACCTGTTGGCCACAAATGGGTCTTTGTTAGAAAGCGTAATGAGAAAAACGAGGTGGTTAGATATAAAGCCCGTCTCGTGGTGCAAGGTTTCTCACAACGCCCTGGAATCGACTACGAGGAGACATATTCTCCTGTAATGGACGTTATAACGTTCCGCTACCTTGTCAGTTTGGTAGTTTCCGAAAAACTTGACATGCAGCTTATGGATGTGGTTACTGCATATCTCTATGGGGATCTAGATTCAGAGATATACATGAAGGTTCCAGATGGACTTCAATTACCCAAATCAAGTGGCTCTAAACCACGGAGCGCGTTTTCAATAAGATTAAAACGCTCACTATATGGATTAAAACAATCCGGACGGATGTGGTATAACCGTCTAAGTGACTACTTGATTGGGAAGGGATATATTAATAACGAAATATGCCCATGCGTGTTCATTAAAAGAACAAGTTCCGGATTTGCAATTGTAGCAGTTTATGTCGATGACATAAACCTAATTGGAACTCTAGATGAGTTAAAGGAGACTGCTACATATTTGAAATCCGAATTTGAGATGAAAGATCTTGGGAAAACACGGTTTTGTCTCGGTTTAGAACTCGAGCACCGTAGTGATGGGATTCTGATCCATCAGTCTGCATATACTCAGAAAATCCTAAGGCGCTTTAATGAAGATAAAGCAAAGCCTGTGAGTACTCCCATGATCGGTCGTAGTCTTGAGCCCGGAAAAGATCCGTTTCGCCCAAAGGATGAGGACGAAGAACCATTAGAGGCCGAAGTGCCCTATTTAAGTGCAATAGGCGCATTATTGTACTTAGCTCAATGCACAAGACCAGATATCTCATTCGCAGTGAACTTGTTAGCTCGACATAGCTCTGCGCCAACACGCCGCCATTAGATTGGTGTAAAGACAATCTTTCGATACCTAAGAGATACGATTGATATGGGCTTATTTTATCCCTACAGAGAGAAGAGGAATGACGGAAGAATGGGATCGGACCCCATTAGGCATGGAGCCACCGTCCACCATGACAAAGTGGTCGGCCTCACCCTATCCCCCTCCATCAAAACGACAGTGATGTTTTGATGGGTTTTGCTGATGCAGGGTACCTCTCTGACCCTCACAAAGGTCGCTCCCAAACGGGTTATGTCTTTACCATCGGAAGCACTGCGATATCTTGGAGGTCTACAAAACAGACCCTTGTTGCTACTTCCTCAAATCATGCAGAGATTATTGCTCTACATGAAGCCGTACGTGAATGTATATGGCTAAGGTCTATAATTAGACATATACAAGGAAGTTGTGGTTTCAAGTCTACCACGGATGAACCTACATGCATTTATGAGGATAATGCAGCTTGTATTGAGCAAATGAAGTTAGGTTTCATCAAGGGCGACAACACCAAGCATATATCGCCTAAGTTCTTTTATAATCAGCAACAACAATCACTTCTAAAGATTGAAGTGAATCAAATCCGATCAGAGGATAATGTAGCGGACTTATTCACTAAGTCGTTACCTAAATCCACCTTCGAGAAACATGTGAAGAGCATCGGATTGAGAAAGTTATCCGAACTCCCACAATTGTAGCAATCAGGGGGAGATATCGACATCAGGGGGAGTCATGATGCCTACATGTTTGATTTCGAAGAGTAGATGACGTGTTGTACTCTTTTCTCCTCCTCGAGCGTGTTTTTGTCCCACAGGGTTTTTCACTCGAGCAAGGTTTTAACGAGGCAACGGATGAAGCGTCACCACCAAGTTTGAGCGGCACAAGGGGGAGTGTTGAAGGAAAATCAAGTTTAGTGTGCCTTATCAAACTAGGAATAGGAATAGGAGAGAAAGTTCTAGATTTCCCAATCCTACACGGATTGGTATTCCTTGTATCATTAGAACTAGTACTTTATAATCCCTATATATAGGGCCCCTATTCTCAATAATATGATTACAATTCTCCCTACAGTTCTCTCTACAATCTCTCTCAAACCTATTTTACTTAAACAAAAACTACTATTTTATTTTTTTGAGAGAAAAACTACTCTTTTCTTTGTTATTTGTTATCACACCAAACTTTCTTCTCACGCCACCTCATTCAATTTTGTGATATTCATTTTGTCTTCAAGAACACAAAATAAAGATGAAACTTTTCCATCTCTTCCATCCCCTTTTTTCGGTTTTCCCTTTGTTTTAATTTTAAAATAATTTTTGTTTATAAGAGGGAAAGAGGGTAACACATCTAGTTGTTTCTAGGATTGAGAGATGGTGTATGTAAAAGGGGTACCTGATTGGATGCAAAGGGCTTAGGTTGGGTATTAAGTTGAGCGGTGTAATCTTGTACTTATGTCATTCTCTCTCATAGTAAAGATGAAAGCTTTCCAAGGACATAGACATGGATTTTTGCCGAACCTCATTAAATTGTTGTTCTCTTGACTTGGTTGTTTCTTCTTTCCGTCTCTAGTATAGTACTTGCGTGGTGAGGGATTAATTTCCTAACGGAACTAGTACAACATTCATCAATTTTTATACGTGGTGAGGGATTAATTTCCTAACGGAACTAGTACAACATTCATCAATTTTTATAGTTGGAAGATGAAATAGAAGCTGGCCGTACATATATTTCAGTCATTCGGGACCTCCAATTCAAATCCCGTGCACGTTCATAAAATTATATTTACTTCGAGTCTTTGACCATATATAATATATACATATTATATATTATGCTGGTGGTGGCGGTCTGGAGTTTCAGGCGAGGCGGCGCTAGTGGTCATTCGCCGGCGGCGGCCGGTGGTGGATTGGGCCAGGCTTGGCTGGCAATGTGCAATTCTCTTGCTTCCTGTATTAAGTCTTGGGCTAGGGCTCCCTTTCTGGGCCCGGTTTGGGCTACCTATTTTATTTTTGTTGTTAGCTTTATTTGCAGCAGCTGTTTCATTATGTCGCGTCTTTGGCGTGCAATAAATCTCTACACTTGTTGTGTAGGACTAGTCGGGTCTTGTGCCTGTGTATGCACTCAATGTGCCTTGTCTGCTCTAGGTAGGCGGCGGTTTTTTTGCTTTGTCAAATGGTTGCTACCACCTAGTGGCAGGATGAGACTAAGTGTCGTCGGATTTATTTTTCGGCGGCAACATCGGAGGAAAGCTGTGCTAAAGCTGGTAATTATGCTATGTTGTAATCAGGTTACATATCAAGTTATCTTTCCGCTATGTCACTGCTATGTTAAAGCAAATGGAGTAGCTAATTGTGCACTCTTTGCTAGTTGGTGCTTGTTAGAATACAAGTCTCCTGTAGAGATTTCTGATATTATTTCGGAAAAAACTCTAGATGCTTATTGTAATCAGGGGTTTAGGCTCAATGTCCCCCCCCCCCATTGTATTTGACAGTTTCATTAATCAAGGCTTGAGGGTAGCCGCACCAGCCCTTTATTCAAAAAAAAATATATATATATGCATATATGCCTGCAATGGTTTATATGCTGCAGGTGATTGATTGATTGCCTAAAGTTGAAGGCAAACGTCTCATTAATTTGGAAACCACAGCATGTGAGAAGATCACATGATTTAACCTTCAGAATATGAATCACACGAAATTGGGAAAGGAAGAAATCGAAATCCCTTTCCCTTTTAACTTCTCCAAATTTGTGGTGGGAGACTCAGAAAATGTGAAGTGATATTACTTGATCATAGAGTGTGATCTATTTCGCTTGGCAGATCGATCTCAGTTGTTTTGACTTTTGACTAGGAGAATTGTAGGTGTGGCATTTATGATTTATTTCACCATCGAAAAAGACCAAGTACCAAACAATGGAGAAGTTGAAATTACACCATGTAACTGTAATTAATTGTGAACAAAAAGGCATTCATTGCAAGTTAAAATGAATGAAAAATGTTAAGATAGGCCCAAAAGATAATGAGGGAGGAGCTTAAACACACTCACGTAATATAATCGTAATATAATGTGTTCAATGAATTGTTTCAAACAGACATGAGCAATAAAACAAGTATGTGATGAATAAAACTAATATGTTACGACGTTACATAATAACTCGTTATTCGAGCTCAAGAGATAAAAAAAAAAAGGTATGAATTCGATCGTCTCTATGTTTTATGTTGACGTGTCAATCCATATATCTCATGGGATTGTTACAGAAAAGTAGGAAAGTATATAAAACCCTATATCAGTAGGCCCATGAATCTTGTAAATAGATTAACTACCCTTACCTAAGCCGAGTACTTGTGCTCTGCAAGAAATTAAAAGCTGCCGCAGATCTCGCACTACTCCATTACTGTAATGGCCCCCAAGGAGATCGATGATGAATCTAAATTATTCATGTACGTGGTAGCTGAAGATCTTAAGCTCTCTCTGTACTACTTGCTACTGCATTCATCGATCTTTATTTATTTTCTGCAGTTGGGTTTAGATAATTGCTCCATGGCTACGAGATATTCATGCTTTGCGTTAATGGCTTCACCCTAGCCTTTTCGTACTGTGCAATCAAATAATTAATCCTCATATTCACCCTAGCCTTTTCGTACTGTGCAATCAAATAATTAATCCTCAGAATCCTAGGAATCTCCTGGAATATATAATTTACCCATCTCAGTGGTGACTGGTTGAGTTGGTTTAATTCAGTATTCTTGCGCTGGTTTGCTGCAAAGTACAATATGGTTCACTGACTTGAGTCAGAATTAACTTTACAGGTCCAGTCTTTCAAGGATGGGATCAAATCTAATATAACTCTGGGAAAAGCAGAGAGAACTAGCTGTGTTAACCTACTTGATTGTCTGGTTAGAAATTTTTGTCCTTGCTTGTTATCTTGCCCATGCTTTTATACAAGTTTTGAATTTCTTACAGGGATTCCTGTTGTTAAATTTCTTTAAGGTAGAGGGGTTGGGTTTGAAGTGTTGTTGGAGAGGCTTAAATTGAACCGGGCCGACAAATTACCGATTTATCAAGAATACACACGAAACGTACTCCGAAATTCGAACTGTTGATTTATCGACAGAGATGGCTTAGAGTTAACAGTTCATAGCGCAGCACACTCAGCAGGAGGCACATTATTGCGAGATTGTCTGCCGTACTCCTCCCCCTTCCCCGGCACGATTGATTGGTAGAGATTCGAACTCATGATCTCCGATTCTATGTTCAAATAGTTTTCGAAAAACTTATACCATTAGGATGTGAGCCTACAACGCTTCTGTACGTACCATAACAAGATGTCCCGAAGTGACTCCCGACCACACCGATGTGGCCATAAGTATAGACACAAGTGTTATGTTTTTCAATAAAGTTATTGCTTAGAAGAAATATTAGAAGCGATAGAAACAACACACACAAAACCTATAAAAGATCAAGCTTTTTCTTATGTGAAATTATGTTCCTACCTACCAGATGCCATGGTTCTATCATCAAAATTCAAAACAAAATATCTCCATTGTGGAGCCAACCAAAATCTCAATTACTTGCACCAGGAGAGCAAGAGTTATTGCACTCCTCACACTACGAAATACAGTAGGGGCATTTCTTCGTTATGTTACTTGAAGTTTAATAAAGCTCCAATTGGTTTCTGAGTTTAAAGTGGAATTCTGGATTTCTGGATAAGATTGTTTCACTTATCTAGTTGCATAGTGGCATGCACAACATGTCTGATGCTTATGCTGACCATGCATAGCATTGGATCCCACCATGCTCAAGAACAACCACTGGTCAGGAGGATCACGAATCACATCGGGAACCACATCGGGGGAATCACATCCGATGTGATTTGATTCATAGAATGAAAATGATTCAATCTCACAAGAAAAAGAACAGAAAACCCACGAAGAAAAGAAAGGTTTAAATTTCTCCCCTACACCCTGGGAGTCATTTTTCCATGCTTCATGCTTGCGGGAAATAACTAATGCATAAACCAAACGAGACCTAAATGTGTGCAGAAATGAAAAATCGGTGTACGTTCCATTCTTTTCAAAATTATTGTTCAGTAGAACCCTTTTTGCAGGTATGCCATTATGATAACACTATCTAGATTGAAATATAAATGCCCTCACAACCGTACCAATAATGTTTCCAGTATAAATAAGTACAAGGGTAGTAGGAAAGAAGGGCTTTCTGTGCAGTAAAAACTATCATAATCAAAACTTTTATACATGAACTCACAATGTAGCATGAAGAACACTACCGGAGCAGCCTGGTGAAACAACAATATAGACGAAAAGTGGTACAAAATTTGTATAATCAATGAAAGAACTTTACTCATTTCGTTAATTTACAGGACATCATCACAGATCCCTTCTGCATAGTGGGCAAGAGCCATGCCTCAGGAGCCACTTATCTATACATGGCAGGTGAAACATGTGATGGCATTGTGGTAAACTTCTGACTGTCTCTCCAAGCTGAAAGTCCTGACAAAATGTAAAAATTCACAATGTCAATGACCGAGCTTCAAAACTAACCGCAGTTTCGAAGAAAGAAACAAAAGGGTTTTAAGCTTTTATAACCTGAAGGCACACTGAACATGAGACTTTATCTCCAGAAGCATCCACATTATTGTTGCTAGTGATGATTATCTTTGGGATCTTTTCAACTGAATCTCCAGGCAATCCTTTGGCCCCACCGGTGTCAAAGATGTTAGGAATCTCTTCAAAGCTTGATTCAACAGCAACCATCTGGTTAAGCACAAAAGATATGGAAGAGTAAGCAAATGAATGTGCCTTTGTGAGTTGATGTCTCAAATAAAAACTAGTATCCAGTATAAAATTACCTGACTTTGCACCGCACTCAACATGGCTGGACCAATTCGCTCGCGGACTAATCTACCACTTAGGAGACTCGCAATGACATCAATCTGCATAATTTACGGCAAAACATGAATTAGGACTCAAAGAATGACATTTCTGCTCAAAGAGCTAACATTTGCAGGGAGCACCTAACAGTATAAATGATGGGGACCAAAGCTTAATTGCTCACCAAGTAGAGAAGACACCCAATTCCGGATTCATCTGATTGCCATAGAATAAGGGATGATTCAAACACTTCAATGGAGAAAACAGCTCCTGAGATTGCTCCAACAGCAGCACCCCTAACAAATCCGCTCTCGGTTTCTTGTCCTATCAAAGCTCCAGTCAAAGCTCCCAACAAGGTGCCCACTGCACACAAAAATGTCATTTCCTTGGGTTAGAATATGAGCAACACCAAAAAATTCTTAATTGCGAAAAAGCGTTCACCTTCCAAAGATCTAAAATTCCAGATTTTGGTAGAATGTAGAGGCCAAGAATTCCCAAAACCCCTTTGCTTATAAGGGAAAGGTTTACACTCTAATCAAAGCTAGAATTCAACAAGACAATGGCATATGCATCCAAACGAATTTTCGTTTCTTTATGAGAAACTGCAAATTCTAATGCATGAAATTGAATTCCTCTGCTAAAGCAACAGAGGCCCAATTGATAATTTGATATTGGGTGCAGATATCAATGATTCAAGAACCCATATCCAATTCATTGCAAAACCCATGTCATCAAAACAGAACCAGATCAACGAACAACATCCATTAACCCATCAGCCAAGAAAGACAAAAACTTTGATCAAGAAAGACAATGAACAAACAGAACAAAACAAACCAGGAGAATAAGCGCTTCTCAAAAAAGCAAAATGAGACGAACAGAGAGACCATAAAAACTCACCCAAAGCAAAGAAGAAGGTGAAGATCGCAGAGAAAACGTTCCCAATAATCGCAGAAACCGCAAAGTTGCAAAAATCTTTAACCCTCTCGAAGATATTTCCAAAGGAATAGGAAAAGGAGGACGAGAAACGAGATGGGTGCGCTATAAAATCCATCGCTGGGGGGTCAGAAATTGCAGAGTTTTAAAAGGGATTTTGGGTTATAGCTCAGATGTTGGTGGTGATCTTAAAGCATATGAATTTAAACCCTTTATATATATAAAGAGGAAGAACCCAAGCAAGAGGAAGAAGGATAGGTATGCTTAGTCCTTAAGATAAAAAAAGAAAACCACATCAACCAACTCGCATTTAAGGCATTTCTTCTCCTTGACATACAGAACTCTCTCTCTCCCTTCCCATCGCTCTCTCTGTTTCTCTCTCTTAGTTTTACCTCTGCCAGTAGAGCTAGCTATATTTGCTCGTTGAACAAAGATTATATAGACTGAAATCAAAAATTACCAAGACCCAATATAGAGAAGCTTCTTCTGCTTTGACAAATCGTCCACAAAACCCGTCACTGCAAATATGGTGTTGATTTTCCATCACCCATTTTTGTTTTCAAACATAACAGAGAGGGTGAGTCAAGGATTTTTTTTTTTTTTTTTAACCAAAATTGATTGGCCACCGCTGACTCCAAGTGGTAACACCTTTGGATCTGTCCCCAAGTTCAATTTTGGTTTGTTATGGAGTTGATGGGGTTTGCTTGCTATTATTAAGCTTCCCAAATAAGGTAAGTTGCTAGGAAATTCTTGCCCCCCTCGAGTTGGGATAGGGTATTGAAGTGGTTGAAACTTGGAGAAAATGATCAGAGACGCATGTTAACTTAATATTATTTTAACCAAAACAATTCTAGATCACTTGCGTGATGATGATGTTATAAAACAATTCTAGTCTTCTAGATCACTCGAGTGCTGAAGAGGTTATATAATTTATATATATAATACCTTATTCTTCATCCTTCCGAAATATCTGGAAGAAAATTGGTGAATTTTCTAAAGTGACACTTAAGACAGATACATACGTAATAATGAGATTTTTTTTTTTTAATCAAATCTTATATATATACCTTACGAAATGTTAAATGTTTGTTAAAAAGTTATTATTTTTGTATTAGGTGACTCTAATGTGCAATTTAAAGTAATTTTTAGTTCATTTTATTACTAGTAAATGATAAGTGACTTATGACAAACTTGTAAATTGAAGAATCCTTTACGTTTTGGAAAGAAAAGAGGGGGAGAAGACGCAAAATCAATAGTGGAAAGTAGGAATAGAAAAATAAAATTGGACTACTTGTTCTAGTTTGAAGTAAGCATATTCTCTTTCATTTACACTTTCTTAAGAAAAAAAAAAAAAGCAAAGAGAGTAAATGAGTTCCAATAAAGCTTGAAGCATTGAGTTAGGTATCTTTTATTTTGTAATGCAACTACTGCATTCAATTCATGGGTTGAGTTTCAATAAGTCCAGAGACAAAAACAGAGTTTTGGAAAAGAAAATGTTTAATTTCATTAAAGGATCAGAAATTTATAAATCATTTAGGGTCATTATTCCTTAGACAAATTATTGAATGCTTCCATGCATATGTATCTACAAAATTCAGAGCCAGACCTGACATGAGGCTCGTGAGTCGGCTGTCTCAAACCCAATGTGTCGTCGGGTCTAATTTTTTTCTGGTGGTATTTAAAAGAATTATTAAGTAAATAAAATGTATGTTTTTTACTAAATAATAGGATTAGTTTAGTTGGCAAGATAAAAGTTTATGTTACCCTTAGCCTAGGTTCGAACTTCAAGATCCACTTTCAGTTGTGTATTTATTTATCTTTTCAATTTTTTTTCCTTTCAATCTTCTTTTGTAATATTTTATCTTCTTCTTTTGTAATATTTTTTTTCCTTTTTTTTTTTGAAATATATATATATTTTTTATAAAAAATGTATGCCCATTTTTATTTCTCGCCTCGAGTCTCAAAATCTCAAGTTTGGGCCTGACAAAACTAGCAATAGTATTTTGAGAAACGTTAGAAAAATGTAACCGTATAATGGCTACAATTTTTAAATTTTAGACTTGACATTACTTTCAAATCAAAACGTTATATACATACGTTTTAAATTTGACTCTCTGTTTTTTTTTTTTTTTCCTTTCTTTTTTTATAAAACAATCATTGAATGAGACAAGAAGTAAGTATTCTAGTGTAAATTGGTTCTGGTCATTCACTCGATTTTAATGGATACTGACAAATACAATATACTGTATATATATGTCGGGTCGAGCTAGGAGTCATCGCTACTAATTCTACCAAACTTCCACCGCTGGTAATAAAGCCCCTAATATCTATCACGTCATTTCCAGTCTTTATTCTACGTCACCCAGATTATCAAACACCACGCGGTGGGCTAGCTTCTGCGACCCGTTGTAATAACTAACGGCAGCCTCCTTTGAAAACGTGATTACGCAGCTTCGAATTCGTTCGGAACCTCCTCTACGCGGTTAGAAAAAGATGCTTCTGGAAATAGCAGAAGCTGCGCGCAACTGCTTCTGACTTTTTCCAACACAAAGAAAAAACAACTTCCGCAACTTGCATACAAATCCAGTCGTCCACTCGTTTTGTAAGAGCGCGCTCGATTTTCACGGATTAAGAGCAATAAGTACGATGAAAAGGACTGACCACGATTCGACTACGTGTAGAGACTATGTGGTAGAAATACATCGACTTAAACCTGAATGATTAATTCTTGGAGATTAAGTGTTTGGGAGTCGCAAGCACTAGCTTTCATGATCAGTACTCTCACTTTCTCTTGTAGTTTTCTTGCCTAATTTTTGATTGATTTGCGCCGGCCATTACGAGAGGGGTAGAGCTATTAAAAGGTAATCACCAAGTCCATATCGATATCATATTATAGTTGTGTGAGTATATATCATACTATAGTTCGCTTTAGATCGAAGTTAATTTAACGCAGTTTTACATAATTTTCTACACTTGTTAAATATTTAATTTCATGCATGAAAAAGATCTATTAATTAGCTGAGCTAATAGAATCAACATGGAAGCACCTTACATATAATTGACTTTTCAAAAATCATTATCAATCTAAGAATACTTTGAACTTTTAATTGGTATGTTGACCTTATCATATGCACTAAATTCAACTAATTGTAATCGATCAATGAAATAATTCGAAGTCTCGTAATGTAGTTTTGTAGATTGATAATGATTTTTGAAAATTTTAGAAGTTCCGGTTAACACATGCAAAATTTAGTAGTATAAGGATTAAGGACTTCATGGACAAGGACAGTTTATGTGATTAGCTCTGTGTGCGTATAGATTGGAACTTCATAAACACAAAACTAATTAATTAAAACCCTAGTCTTTTGATATTTTAGTTCTCTAATATTCTAATCCTACTTAATTAATTGGGCAATAACCCATGAATGAGGGCGTGATCATTAAGAATCTCTGACCTAATTACGTAAATCAATAATAAATTGTAGCACAGTTAGCTAGGTCCATCCCTTAGAGTAAATGCACCCATGAACCAAGGGCAATTGCTAATTGCTAACCAAATTGGTACTACCAATCCACTATTCATCCCAAATTGGCAATTGCCTCCAGCTTAGACAATGCATCAATGAAAGACAATTTGCTTGCCAATTCACTATTCACAATTCAAATTTGAATAATTCATTAATTCAAAATAATGTTAAACTTATAATTTAATTAATTAAATAATTAATAATTAGATTAATCATACAATATTATTAGGGGCCGTGACCACTTACCCAATTTCAGCATGAACATTGCCCACTTACTCCACCAAGAGTTTATTAACCCCATTTACCCAATCTAACCTATAGTGACAGTATTGCCCCCAATTAAACTCTATCCTCTCATACTCCCCTTCTCCTCTCTCTCTCTCTCTCTCTCTCTCTCTCTCTCTCTCTCTCTCTCTCTCTCTTCCTTCCCCTGCCAAGCCGACTCAACGACCACTATAAGCCACGAAGATGCCGAGTCCACCAACCACCATCGGTCTCGAAGATGTGAGTTCACCACCATCTGCGCCGGACGACGAATGGACGTTGATCGATAAGGCGGTCGGTTGGGGATGGAGATCTCGGCATCATGGAGATCTATGTGATGCAGGAAATCGCTGCTCCCTTCTGGACGAAGACGACGACGATGATGAAGAAGAGAGGCGGCGACGAAAAGCTTCAGAGGTCTCACCGGCGCTGCCTTTGTCGGTGATGTCGTTCTTATCAGCTATTCCGGCGCCTAGGAACTCGGCGACTGGGTCTGTTCGACGGCGTCGGTGTGGATCCGGAGACGTGGGTGATCCGGTATGGCAGTGGAGCTGTAGTGCGTTGCTGGGTTTGCAAGGGCCGCGCGGGGATGGGCTGCTGTGTCAGTGCTCGGTGCAGCAGCAGGTGGTGGACGTGGGGGTAGTGGGATGTCTTGGATGAGTTGGGTGCCCAAGCGACTGGGTGCCCTTAGCAATTCGATGCTGGAGTCGCCGGAGGAGTGACATGGATTACTCCGGTTGCTGCATTTTTTTTTTTTTTTAAGAATTGTTGTTCAGTTCTTTTTTTTGGCAAGGAACAACATTTTTTTTTTGAATGTCTATTGGATTGGAGGCCAATGATCTACTATCTGTTCAACAATGTGAGTAATCTGACATTGCAATGTAACTGTGGGGTTTGTTTGATGGTCTACTGGGGGGCAGTAGACACATTATTGGCCCCCCAGTAGACTTTGATACGATGGACAGGGATCACTATAGTGTGGTGTTTTGATAAGTTACATGTTGTTTTTTGTGTATTAAAGTCAAATTATCTGTGAATCCTACAAAATGGTGCATTTTTGGTGGTCTATTGGGAGGCAGTAGAGACATTGGACTTTGTATTGGGGGGGCAATAATATGATTATTGGGAGGCACTAATATGATTATTGGGAGTCAATAATTTGATTATAAATTGATCAATTGTGCCTGTAGTGTATTCATTTTGGTTTTGGGAGTTCATACAATTCACTGGACGGCAATAACATGATTATTGGAGGCAATAATATGATTTTTGGGAGGCAATAATATGATTTTTGGGGGGCAATAATATGATTACTGGGGGGCAATAATATGGTTACTGGTATTAGTAGGGACCGGTCGCCGGATTCCGGTCACCGGAGTCCGAGGCCGGCCACTAGTCACCGGAGTCCGGTCACCGGAGTTGGCGGCTGCCACTGGTCACCGGAGCTTAGCAAGGTGGAGGATGACTTCTCTCTCTAAGTGAGAAAGAAGGAGAGGGCAAAAAAGTCCCAAAAATAAATAAAAAGAATTAATTGAGTAAAGGGGAAATGGATTCTTAGAGTGTTTTGGGTAAATGAGGTTTTTAAACTCTTCGTTGTGCAAGTGGGCAATTGTTAAGCTAAAAATGGGTAAATGATCATTTCCCCATATTATTAATTTAAAAAAATTAATGAATTTTTTTTAAAAACAAATTAAATTGTATATCAAGTATAAATATCATTCCCAATAAAGAAAAACATAGATATCGTTATCATAAAAAAAAAAGGGTATTTTGTTGTGAGAAGATTGATAATTGAAAGAAATGAAGAGAAGATGGAGAGGTAAAATTTTAATTTTTGAAAATTTTGGTGTGAGAAATTAAAGTGAGGAAATAGATATTTATAAAATTTTTGAAAATAAATTTTAAGAATTTATTTTACCTTACGGATTATTTTTTTGGTGAAAAAAAAATTGTCGTTGTCATTTAATCGCAACCATTGGATCGAAGGATCCAACATCTACGATTAAATAATCGTTACAGAAAAGTATGGGCCAAAAAAAAAAGTTGTTGGCAACAGGTCTACAAGCTTGTGGAGCCCACCACCAAGGTCAAGCAATTCATCGACCGACGATTAGCAAACCAATTGCCTGGGCAAGTGGTCCCCATGTGCTGCACAGTGAGTACCTGGGCAATTTTGTCCCGCTGCATGCCAACAGTGATCCTCCTCTCCAATTGGTCACCCAATTGGCTTGTTGGTGCATCTGCTCTTAGAGGAAAAGTCGGTCGAATCCGATTTTAATTTTTAATCTTTTATTCACATTAAATCGTTTGAGTGGAGTCACTTCAGGTGGGTGTTGGAGAAAAAATATTTCTCTCTCAAGGGAAACACGGGTTCCCTTATCAAGGGAAGCCGCTGCCTCTTCTTTTGTTCGGTCCGACGACACGTTATCACAACGTTGTCGTCGGACGGGTCTTATGGTCTCCTCACTGGTTTGTTCTTCTTTATGGGGTAGGAAATGGGCTTGGGGGCGGAATAAGCACCTTGGTGATGTGATTGTTCAACGCCTGGATCGCTTTCCAATCCGATGCACTTTGGATGAGGTCGGTGGGATGGCGGCGCTATTGAGGTCAAGCACAACGGGGATCTGCGTGATGCAGGCGGGGGATTTGCTGGTTGTGGATGAGTTGCAGCGACTTCTTCATGGTCGTGTGGATACTGGGTTTGTCTCTCTTAGCTAGGCAAAGGGCGGTGGTTCCTCGTTCTTCTGGATTGGGTCGGACACAGTGTGCAGAAGGTGGTGTATGGCAGCTGGCGTCTTGACGACTGCTGGTTGGGTTTGTGTTCATGAGGGTGGTGATCTGGGCCTCAAGTTGGGCTTCCATGTTGCTAGGCTAGGGGTTGGGCCTGACTTGGTTTGGGCTCAATTTTTTAAGGTTTTCTAATCGAGCATTGCTTAGGTTTTTAAGCTAGCATTGTTCTCTAGGGTTACCTCCTATGGTTTCAAGAAATAAATTAGGGTTAGTGCTTGGTTTTATTTCGGTGCTTTCTTTAGTAGTGTCAAGTTACTGGCTTTAGTCTTAATCTTAGGATGATGTTATATTTTAGGTTGCCCTCCTAGTTATATTGTTTCATTTGGTTTCAGCCACTTGCGGACTATGTGGTGCCCAACAGGGGTTGCTGCCATCACTCAAAACTTTTTACATACATATATAGAATGAACATACTTGCCAATGACATGGTAAAGTTAAAAGAAAATCAAGATCAGCCCCAGTTACAATTAAATTCATTGCATATTATGGCTTTGATACATTAATTGGACATACTTAACTACAATCACATTCTATATGCATTGTAGATTGTAACTATTTAATCCCGTCCCTTTTGTACACATAGCTCTGCTTTTGTTCTATATGCATTCATACACATTTTTTACTTGGTATTTTCATATTCCTCAATAACCCAGAAAAAAAAAAAAAAAAAAAACCCCTCACCCCCACAAGATTTTTATCTTAGATCTGCCACTGGTTCTAGCCATAGGGATCCTTAAGAATGGCTCAATCTTATCAAAATGTTATCTACTTTTGATATTAATTGATTAACACCCAATTCTCTCAATATCTGTATTCACATTAATGAATAGTTACATTAAAAAAAGGATTAAATACTTGTTACTCCTCAAACTTTTGCCTGAAAAACAGTTTAGTCCCTCGCCTTCTAAATTAAACTGGATAGTCATTATTCTCTCTAATTCTCACACAACAGGTCCAAAACAGGCCTAAAATGACTATTATACCCTCACTTCATCTTTTTTTCAATTTTTCTCTCTTTTTATTTATTTATTTTATTTTTTCTACTTCTCTCTCTCAGCTCTTTCTCTCTATCCTCCTAAAACGAAACCCCTAAAACTCTGCCCCCCCCCCCCCCCAAAAAAAATATCCGGTACGTCCCTGTCGTCCAATCTACTACCTACAAAGCCCTTCCCACGAGCTTGAAGGAATTCCAGAGCTTTTTTTCACGGCTAGTTTTTCACCACCGCTCAGAGCGACCTCCGCAACCTGAAGGCCGTCGCCGGCCAAATCAAATCCCAGAGGAACGCCGACGTACGCCGACGTGCGCGAGGTCTACGACAGGTCGTTGAAGTTGGACGACGAGCTCCGCGACCTGGACGCCATGAACGCCGAGTTGACTCTGGTCCGGAACGACATCGAGGACTTGAGCACGTCGCGGATGGAGCTCGCGACCGAGTTGAAGACGATCCAAGGAGAGATTGAGAGGGCTCACTCCGACGAGTCTAAGCAAATCGAAGCCATTAGAGACGAAATTGAGACTTTGAAGCTGGAGATTGAGAAAGGAATAAAATTGAGACTCCAGTTGGGGTTTCGTTTCTAGGAGGACGGGGTTTTGTTTCTCTCGCTTCTCTGGTTGGATTGTGGGAAGCGGCGGCGGAGATCTTCTCCATGGTGCTTCCCTAATTCTTCTTCTTCTGCTTTCTTTTTGCTTTGGTGATGCGTTGGTGGTTGTTGGTGCTCCTTTCAAATCCGTTGAGGATCTTCTAGACTGTGGCAGGATCCGAGTTATGGAGTCGAGATCGGGTTTGGGGCGACAATTTGCCGCAGATGCAGTAGTTTCTCTTTTTTGTGGACATGGTGGTTTCCTTCTGCAGGTTCGGGTAGTTGATGTTGTCTGGGCGATGGGGTCGAAGGATGACGTCTGCTGGAGCGACATCGTTCGCTTTAGAGGCCTGGAATCGAATGGAGATGACCGTGGAGTGGGGTCGGACTTCTGGTGTTTTGACGGTGGTGGCAGGTTTGTCGGAGGTGACCCGTGACCACAGCGGCAAGGCAGACTTCGAAAAATTTGGATCTGGGCTCAATGGAGCCAACTGGAGTCCCAAAAACTCTCCTCCTCCCCCCAAAAAAAAAAATAAAAAGAGAGAAAAATTGAAAAAAAAGATGAAGTGAGGGTATAATAGTCATTTTAGGCCTGTTTTGGACCTGTTGTGTGAGAATTAGAGAGAATAAGGACTATCTAGTGTAATTTAGAAGGCGAGGGACTAAACTGTTTTTCAGGCAAAAGTTTGAGGAGTAACAAGTATTTAATCCTTAAAAAAAACTAGTAGACAAAAAGGCCAACAAAATATTTGGCGAAATTATGCGTGTGTATCTAGTTTCGTCTATATATATGCTCTGTACGTGCAAGTTTTTTTTTTTTTTTTTTTTTTTTTTTCCAGAAAATAATAAAGAAAATGGTTATTGCAGACACAAGAAAGATCATGGGAGAGAAAAGTGGTTTGTGACTTTTTTTTTGGTTTATTTTTTTAATAAAAAATTATTTTATAAATGTCATAATTGTCATTGTAATTTAATTAACTCTCAAAGTTTTTTAATCTTTTACGGTCATTTCTGTAATTTTTTTTTATTTTAACTAACAAACTTTCCTCTCTTAATAATAGTATAGATGAGTAAAAAAACCCTCAAAGAAAAAGAAGTACACATGGCCCCAAAATTAAACAACTACCCAACGCAGAAACTAAACCCAAGCTTTAATGTTATTGGGCCTTTTCAGGCCCAATTTGTTTGTTGGGTAATTTTCCGTTTCCTAGGCCCATATTACCTTCTTTCCTTTAATCCCTCGACTCTATCCCTTCCTTTTGTTGGTCATGTGCACACCATCCTCGGGCACACACAAACAGAAGTTGTCACAAGTACACTTCCCAAGAATAGTCAGCTGTGCCATTAGTACATATCATCATCACATGCTTCTACAATCCAAATCGATCCTACCAATTCTCATTGGTATCATCACTTGGGGCTCGAAAACATTTGATAGAGTCAAACTGTCAAAGTCGTGGATAAATTAAAGTAAAGAGTTAGCATATATACTTCTTCATTACAAAAACAGAAAACTATACGAATCTGACATCACATGTTGCACTTAATTTAGCCTGACAATAGCTTTTTTGGTCACCCTAGCTTGAAGTTTCTTCCGATAAAAGTTTTACAACAAAGTCTCTCAAACATATATATATTAGTGGAGATCCTAATGATCACCAAGTGAGATTTCTACTAAATGGTGGGGATCTATCTGATGCTAATCAAGATTAAAAATCAAATATTTCAGACCAAAAAGCATAGAAGAATTTGAGGAATCAAATATCCACCGTTTGGCGTTTGCCACGTAACACAGAACAGTAACATAAATCTAGACCCTCCCGCACCGAATCTAATCTCTTCTGAGATCAGGGATATTCATGGAACCCAGACTATACGACAACGAAAGCTTCGTATAACGTGAAGGTCACCCTCAACCAACTTCCCACTCTGCCTCACACAAATCACTCACTCCGATTCTGATCACATCAGAGCCCTAACCACTCCGATCCGATCAGCTTCTCTGTTACTCCGATCGATTTCGCTATGGGTGATCGTCTCAGTTTCTTTTCTCTGACTCTGATTGTGAATTTTTGTATCCGTTTGGTTCATTTCTGACGGTTTTGATTGATCGCAGCGGCGGAGAATCCGTTCAAGAGTATATTGAAATCGCTTGAGAAGCCGGACGGCGGCGAGTTCGGAAAGTACTACAGCTTGCCGGCTCTCAATGATCCTAGAGTCGGTAAATTTTTAGCTCTGATTTTTTTTATTTACTGTGGTTTGCGTTTGGTTACTTACCGAGAATGAAACAGTAGGAAATGAAATGAATCTGCGAAGTTGTTTTGGATCGATGATTCTGTTTTTGAATGTTTTAGTTGATTTTGATTCATTAGAGTAATGGAATACTGGAAATGGTTGTATTAATTGCTTTGTGATTCTCTTCTGAGCGGCGCATTGTTTTTTTTTTTATAAATGTTTCGAGTTTTTTTGTGATGGTGTATTGAGTGTAGTTGTATTGATGTTTGTGATGCAGATAAGCTACCGTACTCTATTAAGATCCTTCTCGAGTCTGCAATCCGTAACTGCGATGAGTTTCAGGTTAAGAGTAAGGATGTGGAGAAAATTATTGATTGGGAGAACAGTGCTCCCAAGCAGGTTGAGATTCCATTCAAACCTGCTAGAGTCCTTCTTCAGGTAAACAGTGTCGTTCTTGTCATTTGTCGTAATATTAGTGATGTATATTGGTGGATTATCATTGTGTTGTTCTGCTGCTTCTCAGGATTTCACTGGGGTACCTGCTGTTGTCGATCTGGCTTGCATGCGAGATGCCATGAACAATCTCAAGGGAGATTCTAACAAGATTAACCCATTGGTGAGCTACATATATGCTTTCAGTGTTGCTTCACTTTGGCATATTTATCTTCTTCTTTTTTTCTTCTAAAGACACCATGGCTCATTATAGACATGTCATTTGCTTAATTTGTACTAGTGAATCATAATTATTTTAAAATAATCTTAACACAGACTTCTCATGAATGTAGGTACCAGTTGATCTCGTCATTGATCACTCGGTTCAAGTAGATGTGGCAAGATCAGACAATGCAGTGCAGGCAAACATGGAATTTGAGTTCAAGAGAAACAAAGAACGGTTTGGGTTTCTAAAATGGGGATCAAATGCATTCCATAACATGCTCGTTGTTCCTCCTGGATCAGGGATCGTTCATCAGGTACTTGCATCAGTTCAGAGACAAAATAAGTTGGTTCTCTAATATATCACTCCTACAGTTTTTCTTTTCTCAGTTTCCAGATGTACTTCCAATACGCCAGCCTGATATACAAATTCAAATGCTGATTTGCAGGTTAATTTAGAATACCTTGGACGGGTGGTGTTCAACACAGATGGCTTGCTATATCCTGATAGTGTTGTTGGGACAGATTCACACACCACAATGATTGACGGACTAGGTGTTGCTGGTTGGGGAGTGGGTGGGATCGAAGCAGAAGCTGCGATGCTTGGCCAGGTATAGGAGTGCGCTTCTATGATATACCTGCTTGTTGATGACTAACTTGTTATCTTCTTGTGATTCATTGATCCTCATTAAATTACAACTTGTATTTATGCACTTTCTTTTCCAGAAAGTTCACTTAGTCTCTCTTTTGTTTATATTCAGCCCATGAGCATGGTCCTCCCTGGTGTGGTTGGGTTCAAGTTGTTTGGAAAACTGAGAGATGGTGTGACAGCTACTGATTTGGTTCTGACAGTAACTCAAATGCTGAGGAAGCATGGAGTTGTTGGGAAGTTTGTGGAGTTTTATGGTATATCTACATATGTAACCATTAACTAGTGATCCATGTTGTCAATGTAGATGTTGCAGCTGCTATTAGGTTTGCTTATTTCTCACATTAGATGTTGGCCTTTACTTTCTTATTCAGGGGAAGGCATGAGTGAATTGTCATTAGCTGACCGTGCTACTATTGCCAACATGTCTCCCGAGTATGGTGCAACCATGGGCTTCTTTCCTGTCGATCATGTCACGCTGCAATATCTAAAGCTAACTGGCAGAACTGCTGACACTGTAAGTGCTTAAACTCTATTTCATTTAAAATGTCCTCTATTTACACTAAAAGATGGAAATTTTCATGTAGGTTGCTATGATAGAATCTTATTTACGGGCTAATAAGATGTTCGTGGACTACAGTGAGGTAAAATATGTCACTCATTAGTTTGGATACTGTCCTATTCAACATCTATCTACAAGATGGTTTCTGAATGAACATTTTTCCTGAACTCAGCCCCAGATAGAGAGAGTATACTCTGCTAATGTTGAGCTAAAACTTGAGGATGTGGAGCCTTGCATATCAGGGCCAAAGAGGTAGAATCTCTTGATAATTCAAGTTACTATGCGCACATGTTTTCTTCCCATTTTGGAATTTCAATCTTTTGTTATGCACCACTGAGAAGCATATGTTTTCCAGGCCACATGATCGTGTTCCTCTGAAAGAAATGAAAGTGGATTGGCATGCATGCCTTGACAATAGAGTTGGATTTAAGGTGAGAATATCTATAAGTTAAACACAAGTTGTAATAGAGCATGGAGGTCACAGGCATATTTGGATGCTCTAGAATTTAATTATATAACAGATTAAATTTATCTGAAAATAAACATTCATCTATATAAAAACATATCCTTCTGTATTGTGTATCTATGGTTTTAAGCTAAAAACAACTCGAGGAAACTCTCTGAAAAGTTTGTCATAAGGACATGGAAGATTAAATCTTGATTCAGAATTTTTTTTGGTCAGTGATCATTGAAGAGTGTTATTGTTTTAGTTACTTATTTACTAATTGGATAACTGAGATTATGTCTTGTATTAGACTGTCATATTATTATGCGTAACATCCGTCTGTTTTTGCTGAAATTTCTTGTATGGCATTTCAGGGTTTTGCTGTGCCAAAGGAATCTCAAAAGAAAGTTGTAGAGTTCTCATTTCATGGAATCCCTGCACAGCTTAGGCATGGAGATGTCGTAATTGCAGCTATTACCAGTTGCACAAACACCTCAAATCCTAGTGTAATGCTAGGAGCTGCCTTGGTTGCAAAGAAAGCTTGTGAATTAGGATTGGAGGTTGGATGTCTACTTTTGGCTGTTTCTCACGTTGGTATAATGATATATAGGTTGAGAAAAAGTGAAAGGGAAGTATATGATGCATCAGTTAGTAAATGAAAACAAGTAATGAAGGAAATATATAATGTTGGAAACACAACAATATTGATCTACAGTACTGGGCAGAATGATGTTACTGTTGATGAGTTTTGTCAGATAAAATGCATTACCATACATGTGAAGTAGTCTATCTTAAGATTATGGGTAAATTTCCAGTTTGGCTGCATTTGGTTCATAATTAAGGGCAACAGTTTCTGAAGTTAATACTTATTTCCTCAATAGTTGAAGTACTCTCTGCATATTCTTTTATGGCAATCTTCTTCTCAAGTTAGATAACAGAGTGCTTAGTTTTCTTGCTGCCTTGTATACTTCAAAAGGGAACCCTTTGAGTTAATTAGACTTGAAATTTTGTGTTTCTTTTGTTAGGTCAAGCCATGGATTAAGACTAGTCTTGCGCCAGGCTCTGGGGTTGTAACCAAATACTTGGAAAAGAGGTACTCATAAGAATCATATACTATATCCTTCAGAAAGTTTTACTGTTTTAGTGATGTATTAATAGGCCATGGATTGTCCGTGCAGTGGGTTGCAGAAGTATCTGAATCAGCTAGGATTTAATATCGTTGGGTATGGATGCACCACATGCATTGGAAATTCAGGAGATATTGATGAAGCAGTGGCATCAGCTATTACGGAAAATGGTAAGTACTATAGACAAATAATGCTTATACAGATGGTACTCTACAGACTCTTACAAGGTGATTAAGCTGTTGATTTTCTACACGTTTACAGATATTGTAGCTTCAGCCGTATTATCTGGAAATAGGAATTTTGAGGGCCGTGTACATCCTTTAACACGGGCTAATTATCTTGCTTCTCCTCCCCTTGTGGTTGCTTATGCTCTTGCTGGCACGGTATGGAGCTCATATATTCTTGCTGTCACTTGTTGATCTGTGTCTACTCACATTATATTGTATGCCATATAATATGCATACCCATCATGTGTGGATCTGGCTTTGTGCTTGTAATTTTTTCTCTTTGGTGCAATATCTAATTTATAGGCAATGCTGCAGGTGGATATTGATTTTGACACTGAACCTATAGGGGTGGGAAAAGATGGAAAGAAGATATTTTTCAGGGATATATGGCCATCTAATCAAGAAGTAGCAGAGGTGAGATTGCTTTGCTGATCCACTAGGACATTTGTTTTTTGGAACTTTAATAAATTTCAGAACAATTTCCACCAAGTTGAGGGATTTGAAGTTCACACTATTCTTTTGTTCTGTTTAGGCTGTGCAATCAAATGTGCTTCCTCAGATGTTTATGGCTACATATGAAGCAATCACCAAAGGAAATCCCATGTGGAATCAGTTATCTGTACCTTCTGGCACTCTCTATGCATGGGACCCAAAGTCCACTTATATACATGAGCCACCTTATTTTAAAGATATGACCATGTCTCCTCCCGGCGCTCATGGTGTGAAGAATGCTTACTGCTTGCTCAACTTTGGAGATAGTATTACAACTGACCACATCTCACCAGCTGGTAGCATCCACAAAGATAGTCCAGCAGCCAAATACCTTATGGAGCGTGGTGTTGATAGAAGAGACTTCAACTCTTATGGTAGTCGTCGTGGTAATGACGAAATAATGGCAAGAGGTACTTTTGCAAATATTCGCCTGGTCAATAAGTTTTTGAAAGGAGAAGTGGGCCCCAAAACAATTCATCATCCCTCAGGAGAGAAAGTTTCCGTGTTTGATGCTGCCATGGTAATGTCAACTTTTTCATACAATTATTTGCAATTGAAAGAGATCCTCAGATAGTTTAAAATTGTATCTTATAATGTATTAATCTCACCTTACTTATATTACCACTGTCGCACTTTTCAGAAGTACAAAAGTGAAGGGCATGACACAATCATTTTGGCTGGTGCTGAATATGGGAGTGGAAGTTCTCGTGATTGGGCTGCTAAGGGTCCAATGCTACTGGTATGCCCTTTGACAATACCCTATTTCATTGATTTCATTTTGCCTTTGACTTGCTTCTTGAAATAATGCTTTAAATCATAATTATTCTCAGGGGGTGAAGGCCGTCATAGCAAAGAGCTTTGAGCGCATTCACCGCAGTAATCTTGTGGGCATGGGTATCATTCCCCTATGCTTCAAGGCTGGGGAGGATACTGAAACTCTTGGATTGACCGGTGAGGAACGCTACACCATCGACCTTCCAAGCATTGTTAGCGAAATTAGACCCGGTCAGGATATCACAGTGGTGACAGACAATGGAAAGTCATTTGTATGTACGCTACGGTTTGATACAGAGGTAATGGATTCCAACACTGGTACTGCATTTGCGTCTTTGTCCATCTCAGGTTGCTTATCTTCCGTCTTTGGTGCAGGTGGAGCTGGCTTATTTTGATCACGGAGGCATTTTGCAATATGTCATCAGGAATCTGATCGGCGCAAAGAGTTAGATCAATCATGAAGCTCTTGGCATGCAGGTGTAGGTTGCCATTGTACCAATCTTTCGTCAAGTTCTAATAATCAACATGGTGGGGGAAAGAAGATTTGTTTCAGTTCTAGAGCTGAACCCATCTACGTCATAAATAAAGAAATATTGGGGATGGGATTATTCTAGTTTTAGAATGTTCAGGGGATATAGAGCTTGCATTGGTCATGATGAAAATTTTCCAATATTTCTTTGTCATTGGTTATACTTTGTTTGGAATTGAATTGTTAAAATTTGGCTTTAATGGAGGTGAGGGTAAAGGTACTCAATGTGGTTTGTTCATTTGTAGTCTCCTTTTTAACTTTTCTTGCGAAGAGCTACTCTAAAAACCCCAAATTATATTCTGAAACACCAAGTTCTGGTCCTTGATCCAAATGACATTTCTCAAGGTTCCTAATGGATTTTGACAAAACATCTATCAAGTTCAAAAAGAGCACACTACAGACTACAGTGAGATGGGATCTGTGAAGATTCACAAAGTTTACTTACTTGGAATTGGAGTGAATGATTACAGAGTAAAACTATTCGTTTACTAACACATAAAGGAATCGGAATTATTCCGGATAAAAGTATTCATGCGTTTACCAACACATGAAGGAATCGGAATGAGTGTATGTCCCACCTCCTTATAAGGAATCGATTCCTAAATAGTAAATACTCAGGAATTTGATTACGAAAGGAGGAGATGGGTTTAGGAATCAATACCGATTCCTTTCTTCTCCCATTCCAGTTGTCTCCGATTCATGATTATTTTTCATTCCAAGTAAGTAAACGTGCCAGTAATTTCTTGATTTTCAGCGAATGGTTACACATATATTATTGACTCAATGTCCTAACGCTTTTGACAGTAAGAACTAAAAAGGAAAAATATGGATGCTTATTTTTCAGTGGAAGTGGTAACAAGAATATAGCTCACATACAAAACTTGAATTAGTAGAGCAATAACTAGTCCATCAAAATCTCCAGGCCATGCAGGTGTCCACCAGTTTACTAGGTTACGAATGATAGTTGGAAGCACAGGTAATGGAGCTCGGGCTTGAGATTTTGACGAGTACAGCAGTAACATAAGAACTTGTATAACCTGCCAGAAATGATCATTGAGACAAGAATATAGATAACCAAATTAAAGAAACAATACAACAGTATATACAAAAAGAACCATAGAAGAGCCAATAAGCAGATTTTAGGAATTTTTTGTTTTTGTCTTTTGAGATGACAGACTTCAGGATTCAATTAGTTGTAGCTTCACAGTATATAACAACCTAAAATTGAAGATTCCCATATGAACGATTAACTCTGTATGTTTGGTAATCACCTCTTGTATAGTTTTTCAAATTTTGTACTCGTCCACACGAATCCATTTAGTAGATGACCATTTATTCCCCCTGATTACAGGGCATCCACCTGAAACAGAACAGAAGATATATATAACTTCTGGAAAGGTATTTCAAGCGGGAGTATTTGTCAATGAACAAATAAAATATTAAAAATGTATCAGAAATAAAGTTTGATCTATCAAAACTTGAATAAATGCAATATGTACATAAAAAATCTTCCATGATAAATAGTTTGGATTCACCGACACGGCACCACCTAAAATTAATGCTTCTCCGAGCTAGTAACAAACTTACTATAAGTAATCACTCACCATGCAAACTTGAAGGATCTAAAGTTGCATCAGGATTCATGCTCCAGAAAAGCAGAGCATCTCCCATCTTAGGTTTAACAGAAAGTCCTTTTTTCCCACATTCGGATAGCTCATCCCACCAAGGCACAGAACTTATATTCCCTTTGGCAGCAGGGAACACAGTCTCACCCCCTTCTTCAACATCTGAGCTGTACCACACGGGAGGAGGAAACATATTTCAGGATCAATATAAGTGGCTCTATGTATTGTATCATAGGAAAGAGTGTTTACGCAACTACGGTATGAAACTTACAGATACATCAGAACTGTAGCTATACGTTGACCTCCATTCCTAGTGTTATATTCATCCTGAAAATAGTCAAAGTGAGGCTCATACTTCTGTCCGACTTCATAGTGGAGAATTTGAAGTCCCTCCCCGTGTTCTGTATATTGTGGTTTTGGATTAATAAAACAGCTTCCGAATTGTAGAAAACATCATAGACACTACAAAATCGTTAAAATTGTAACAAATAATGAACACAGGGCAGGAGATCAACAGCTTACCTACAGGTAGAAAGGTGAAATTAGCAATCTTTTTCTCAATGTTCCTGATAACCTTATCCCGTCCTCTAGCCAGAAATGTTCCAGAGCTTGTACGAACCCTGCACACAGGACATCAACCAATCGGATCACACATGATTTGAAATAAGCGAGGAAAGAAAAAAGAACAAGCACATTTAGCAGAAATAACACACGAGAAGCCAGCGAGTAACAAACACCTGCTATCTTTGCTCTTTCCAGTTTCACTGTCAACTACTGTCGACTTTTCCATACGAGGCTTGGCTAGATTGATTAGATAATCACATTCGTGCTGTGTCTGCCGAAATTACCAAAACCAGGGTCAGCTTTCCATTTCTTCCGATTACATCGAATCTAGTCATTTATGAAGCATTAATCTCATCTAAGCAATCGTTACAGATTTACAGTATATTCCGAAAATATACAATGCAGATATTTTGGCTCAGAAATCAGAAACTTGATCACTCCACATTTCAATCAGAAACAATAACAAAAAAGGAAATTTCCTTCAATCAATGTGACAATTCTATAATTAGAGCAAATTCAACTTACCAAGAAATTGTGATAAACAAAAGCTCTTGGCTCCCACGAGATGACTTCAACCCACTGCTCCTTGCTTCCGTCATTTCCCTGACTCCTACAAAATCCACAATAATTACCAAATCAACCCTCGGAAACCGAACCAAAATCAAGAGAGCACAACTCTAACTCACCTCTCGGCGTTGCGCAGAATCGAGCTGAGATCGTTGGCCTTGGGCGAGTCGCCGGAGGAGCCGCCGCTCGGAACGGAGAGGATTCCGAGGGCGAGGAGAATGAGAATGACGAAGGTGACCATGACGAGCAAGGTCAGCACCAGAGTCGAGGACGAGGACGACGACGTCGTTTTGCGACCCGCGACGCGCGCGTGCCTGGGCTTAACCGCCATGGTTTTGAGATTTGATGGAGATGGAATTGGAGAAACCCTAGAAATTGGGATTGAGGATCGATCGGAGATCTGGAAACAGAGAGAGAGATTACAGCATCATCAGTACACACGTCTCTACGCGCTTTGTTTTCAAAGACTTTGCTCGGAAACGAAATCGCAGAGTTTATTTTTATTTTTAGAAGGGCCCTTCTAATACTCACACATGTTATGTAGTGTACTAGTGTTTGTAACTATACACGTTCTTCCAAGGTTTTTGACAATTTAGTTAAAACGATTTGATGATAAAATTGAGAACTATCTACTATCCCACATACTTTGAAGAATCAAAAATAGGGAAAAAGCTAATGTTATATTATACATTACTATTGAAGTTGCGTGGCTCAATACAAATTACATTATATGTCAAGATCTCCCAAATACTGTTTTCTACATAAATGTGACAAAAAGTTAATTTGCCCTAGCACTCTTTCTCCTCATATGTCTCCCAACACTGATATATGATTGTAACAGCAAGCAAAATCCCAGCTCCTGATCCCATTGCTCCCATGAGATCTGCCACAACAGTCAAGGCACCAATGCACATTCCTCCAAGCGCAGCCGCAATAGGTATATTGCGATTAAGCTTCTTCTCTAGGCTCGAGTCTTTATGTCCATGAATCCCCATGTTTTGTTCCTTGAGTTGCTTTGCTACGTCTCTCGCAGAAGAACCAGAGAATCGGATCCAAGTTTTCGATAGCAATGCACATGTTGCAAGCATAAAGACTAGATAAAACATTGCGTGGATGGGATCGGCTGCCATATCTGCCAAGCTTGCTGGTGCAGTGACGTAGTAAGCTAGACCACCAATGAGAATATTGAGCTGGCCGGCCAGATTCCTTCCACTTCCCCATGAGATTCACCAAGAAATTATTCCCATTGTACCTCTTGTGAAGAAAATGAGATACAAAACAAAGATTCGAGACAAGAGCGGATTGGAGATTAATGATGGGCATGTTAGAAGTATAGAAGAGCTTAATAGGATATGATGACGCTGCTCCCTTTGATCTCACTTTCAAAGCCACATGAAAGCATTGCAAGTAGACAACAATTAGAAAGATGAAGATAGTGGCAAGTAGGTTTGTCACGTTTGGTAGGTGTTCTCGAAAGAAAGCCTCTCGAATAGCACTGATCTTGTCTGTCCTGGATATTATGAGATGGAACAAAGCAACAAGTGCACCTTTAAACTCATGAGCTCCCCCGCGGCCGCTGTTTACAGTTGCGGGGTCAAAAGCCTTCCAAATGATGTTTTCGCAGATGTTGCCAGTGACGAAAAGGGAGCTCGCAGATGACACGAGACCATATCCCTTTTGGAAAAGCTCATCTAAGCACATTACTATGACTCCAGCTAAGGAAAGCTGAGTTATGATGAGAAGGGCATTAACAAAACCTACATTGCCGTACATTCCTGATAGCACATAAGTAACAGCTTGACCAACAGCAATGAGGACTCCCAACAACTTCTGTGCCCCATTGAACAGTTCAAGATCCTCGCGGATTCTGTTGTTCACTTGAATAAGTTTTGAACTGGCTAAGAAACTCATGATCATTCCAGATGTCACAATGGGGCTAATACCGAGCCCCATTACAGTGCCAGTAGGACTTGTCGCCAGAATGGCACGCATCCAGTAAAATGTATCAAATCTGTTAAACGTAGAATAATGTGTCCCATAGAGGGGAAACTGACTGCAAACCCGAAAGACGAACAGTGCAGCTGCAGTAAATACGAATTTCTCTTTGAAGGTGATCTTTCTGCTGTGTATACATTCGGCTTGGGGTAGATATCGAAGATATGGTCTCACCAGATGTAGCATTCTAAATTCCCCACTCTGCATCTTGAGATCTAGAATCTAAAACACTCAGCCTTGACAGCACACCAAATCTGTGATTTTGGGAGCTTCTCTGATTTTGATTATTCACTGTCTTAGAGGTACTTATAGAGAAAGCAATGAACAATTTAGGGAAGTTAAAATTTGGAAACTGTTGAGTATTGCCCGATAGGATTAGGAAATACAGTCAGACATGGAAATAGTGAAATATAACTGTATAACCTATTCAAACTAGGAAAGTGTTTGGGTCACTATTAGAATGTTGGTTCTTTTTCTTTTTATTTGTCGTGTCTTGGATTTCTTCTGTGAGTTGTGTCTGGAATTTGGTTTGATCCACGGAAATTAATTGGTAATTTGATTACTAAGTCAAAACAGAGAAGCACAATTGATTATTCATTACCAGAACAGAATCAGAATAAAATAACAAAGCCACGAAGGGTCTGTTACACTACCCCCAATTCAATTCATTTCAATTCAGTTCAATTCAAACAAATGGTAGTGTCTATAATTATACACAGAAAACTACTACCGTCAAAGCAGGTTGCAACCTTTACTTATTTTAAATATAATACACATACAAACTTGCATCTTTTAGCAAACATATAATTCATGAATGTTCAATCCAATCAATTGAAGCAGCTCAGCTGGTTTAAAAAACACCGAGAGAGGTTGGGTACAGAGGAGTTGGCTTATAAGCAAAGCAATTAGGAACAAATGTGGAGCTGCGCCTTTTTGGAGGCTCCTTGGAATCAATATCTGGCTGGTTCAAGTATGCATACTTGCTTTTTGTCCACCTGCACATGTTATTTGAAAGTTAATTTACTGTTAAGGAAACTGTATGACCTGGCTCTCTTTCTTTGATTGATCGATTGAGAAAATAACTAACCAGTCCTTTATTCCAACACGAATTTCATCATTGTTCTCATTCGTTTTGACTGCGCCATCACTATCCTTGCCATCGTTGTCTTCATCATTCAAGGACTCCTCAAAAGATCTGTAGTCTTCCTCCTGCAAACCATACACCTTCCAAGATTAAGTTAAGCACATGTAAGAAACTATTCCTTTTCTTTTTTGCAACTTTGTTACGTCTGATACAATTGATCATCCATCTGTCTCCATTTGCAAAGATGAGCAATTAATGTCTAAAACTATAAAATTGCTGACTGTGATCAAGAATACTTGACGGGCAAGGAACTGATCCCTTTAAAATGGTTAACCTCGGAGTGTTAGCTCCTAACTAGCTCAATAAGACGGCTACTTTTGGCCTACCCTTCTAACAAAATCAGTACATACTCATCAATGTATCAATAGATTAATGTACGGTAGAATTCATCACATTTTACCAAAGTTTCCGATACATGTACGTAACAAGTGTCAAGTAAATCATACCGAGAGTTTGCGGGCTCTAATGCGTGCTGCAGCCTTGATCGCTGCGAGGAGGTGCTCCTCCTCATTAAAGCGCTTCTGCGTCCAGAACCTGGCGATTTCTCGCCTTGTCACACTCTCAACAACACTCTGATTAGCCAAGAACCTTGGGAATGGTGGTGGCGGAGGCGGTGGCGATGGTGATGAAATCACTTGTTTTCTCTCGTCACAGCACTTTCCACTCTCCTGCTCAATTTGCTTCATCTTCATCAACCTTTTCACAAACCGAATTCGATGATTTTCTCAGTTCAGGTGTCGGTTGCAATAAGAAACAAAAGATTGAAGCTAGACTTAATTGGAAATGGAACTTTCAAGACGTACCAACCCCCCAGAACTAGCTACTGCTCAAAACAAACTTTCAAATGATCAGACTGATAGATATTGGCTTTCCCAGACACAATCTCTTGTATTCTCCAATCTGATCTTTTATAAAGAGTAGATAAACAAAGGACAATTGACTGGTAGATGCAAGTTGAAGTTTTGTAGTAAGAAATGTTTGGCAGCATCTTCTTTAAGGATGATAATTTCCAAGCATACACATGTACACAGAATTAAAAAAAGAGGACTCTGCTTGGTCAATACTCAATACATCAGGTAAAAGTTAAACCACCACAACTATCTAACAACCCAGAAGAAGATTCCATTGGAAAAGAAAAATCAAATAAAAAAATAACGCAGAAGATTCCATTACAGGTTTGGTTAAGTAATCTGGACATGGAGTTTTTTACTTTATGTCTTGTAAATATATGTTGGTACTGGCCTATTGCTGATCATCTTTTTCGATATCTCCTTAACAGTCAAGCATTCAACCTTCTGTGGTGTGATCTGCCCAAAATCTTCCACATAAACATCTACCTTAGGGGTGGCAATTTGTATTTACGATTGGTTACGTTGTTGTGTCGAGTTTTTACTTGTAAAATATACGAATTGGAATATCTAATCAAACACGATATAATTAAAGGCAACATAACACATCGACAAAACTCGTTTAATAACAGTGTCGTCGTGTCAAGAAATAAGCAATTAATTAAAATCAATTTGACCTAAATGATTCGCTTAAACTTATTTTCTAAGAAGATAAAAACTTTCTTGAATTACTTTTAAAATGTCGTGTTATTAAACAGGTCGAGACAACATGATTATTGATTAACATTGAGATCAAATACAATTACTCCAAATGTAAACACACGTTTGCCACCGCTAATTTGAAATCAAAGTTTCAATGAGATGCTAGAAATTTAGGCAAGTTTGTTTTTTCGCTTCATTTGATTTTAGTTTACAGTTGACCCTCAATCTTACCAACTCTCCAAAATTCAGAAAAAAAAAAATCACCAGTACAGAATTTGTGGTATTATTCATTAAACTAAAAATGTCACTCTTTACAGTAAAATGATCCGATTACACAAATGTTCCAACTAATTAAGTCTGAGACGAAACCCGTAAGGCCTTGATCTTGAACCTGTACCTAGCCGCTCTGGGAATAACCTGGCTGGGCCCGAACCCATACTGCCCATTCCCCACCATCATCGGCGGCCCATCGTCGTACACGTGTCCGACCAGCCGCCCACATCCGTTGCACTTGATCTTGGTCCTCGTCCGTTGGATCCCCCAATAGTTTCGGGTCTCCCAGAAGGGCATGATCTTGTCCTCCTTCTCGAACCTGAACTTGGTCGTGTCGATCCCCGAAAACGACAGCGTTTTCTTGTTGCCGGCCTCGAAGTAAACGTCCGGCGGGTAGAGATAGGCTGCGTTCAGGTTCAGGTTTGCTCCGCACTCCGTGCAGGTGTAGACCGGAGAAGATGAAGATGAAGAAGTCATTTTGGATTTTGGCGATTGGGGTATTCGCTTTCGCGTTTGGCTTTTAATATGGAACTTTTCCCAAAAGCGCGTTTGGTGACGTGGCGGGGGATCTGGAATTCTCTCTTTGATGAAAAAGGGCGGCTTGACTTGGCGCGTTTTATTTATTATTTATTCCGTTATGGGCGGGTTGATCCAATTGGGAATTACAACCCGACCTTTCTTGCAAGCAAAGAACTTGTAACCAAGTTTTCTAATCTTTGATTCTAAAGTCAGATTAGGTCGTGTAAGCCTGTTAATTAAGGTTGTATAGACTATTAATCTATGGCATTCCTTGTTAATTTTTATACTACTATGTGCAAGAAATATCATGACTGATAATTGATTTTTTGAAGTAAACGTCATAGCGACTTTTATTAATAAAGGTAAGGTCAGAATGACCATTACATATCACTCTACTACCATCTACAGATAAACAATAAGTTGTGATGAATAAACCACCACGGTGATACATATGATAGGACAATTCATTCAACATGTCATACTCACTTATTTGAAGCAAGCCTATAAAATAATGCAATAAAATAAAGAAAATTAAAAGATTTCATCCATATTCACTTATAGCTCTTACAATGGATTATCTATGCAATCAACTCTAAATACCCATTTACAAGATGACCCTATCTGAGTCCAATAGGCAGCCCATTTAGATAAATCAACACACTAGCCCCAAACAATTTTAATTGAAGCACAACAGTCATAACGTATGTGTTAATACTACTTTGGAGATTCTTGTGTCTGAAATGATCATAAGATAACATTGCTTTTACTAATGTTATAAATGACGAACATTTTTTTTTAAATTAGTACACATAGCTTGCTTCAAATTATATATAAAAAAATCAGGTTCGATTTGGCTTGGGCGACACGTGTATGGTCGGTGGAGCTCAGGAAGCTTCGCTCGATCTCAGAGGGCACTTTGGTCTTTCCACAACCCCGCAACTTCCCCTATTCCCACTATAAATACCCCCTCTTACCCTTGTGCCTCTTTGGTTTGGAGAAGTCCTCACAGAGACTCAGAGGGAGGCGAAGCTCTTCGATCTCTCTCACACCTTCCGCCATAAACAGAAAATCAAAATTTAACCGCCATAAAGATAAACGAACACTCATAAAACTAACTAAAACGACTAAAAAGCTTCACTGAATTTCAATCTGAAAAAAAACCTAGGGTTTCCAAACCCGTAATCGGAGACCACCGCCATGGATTTCCGGTTCCCGTACTCGCCTCTGGAGGTTGCGACGCCGAGCTCCGTCCAGTTCGGCATCCTCAGCCCCGGCGAGATCGTAATTCTTCTTCTCACTGTTCTCTCGTTTTCCTTTTCTGATTCTGTGTTTCGAAAAAGGAAACCGGAGATTTTTTGATACCGTTTGTGTGAGTAGAGAGTAGTGGTGATTTGTGATCGGAGGGAAGCCTGAAGCATTTGTCTGTGTTTTGTGTGCAGAGGCAAATGTCGGTGCTGGAGGTCGAGGATGGCCGTTCAATGCTGAAAGGGAAGCCGGTGAGAGGCGGCTTGAGTGATCCTCGGCTTGGTCCGATTGACAGGCACAACAGGTGTGAGACTTGTGCCAATAACTTGAGCGAGTGCCCGGGCCATTTCGGCCACATTGAGCTCGCCAAGCCTGTGTTTCACTTCGGGTTTATGAAGACTGTGCTGTCTGTAATGCGCTGCGTTTGCTTCAATTGCTCCAAACTTCTACTCGATGAGGTCCTTACTAGCCTTCATTTTGTGTAATTTTTAGGGAATGCAGGATAGTTTATCGCGGTGTTTGATTGAATTTTACAGCCACAGCTTTGTTGTGTGTACTAACATTGCTTTACGAGCACAAAGTTTTGTTGGTGTGTACTAACATTGCATTAGTAAGCTTGGTACTCTTTCAGGATTGTGCATCTTTCTGTGTTCAGTGGTGTGTAGGGGTGGTTCAGAGAGGCAATGCTTTAGTTGTGTGTTTCATTTCTGAAATGAAATAGACTATTAGCAATGAAAGTGTTCATTTTTATGTTCTCTACTGGGGTCTTTATCTTGGCTAATGAATTTATGGTGAGGCTTTCTTTCCACAACAGGCATGCAGTTTTTTGATAGAACAATAATCTTTCTTTGGTATTGTTGGTGTGTACTAACATTGCATTATTTCTGCTGGATTATTAATTTGAGCGAAATAATTAGTATCACATAAATATGAAGTGTTACATTAACCAACTAATATTATCATTTCTACAGGAAGATGTTAAGTTTAAACAAGCTTTGAGAATCAAGAAGCCTAAAGATAGGCTAAAAAAGTTTGTGGATGCATGCAAAAACAAGACCAGGTGTGAAGGTGGTGATGAAATTGATCTGCAAGGCTCAAAATCCGGTCAACATGTAAAGCAAAGTCGGGGTGGCTGTGGTGCTCAGCAGCCCAAGTTCTCTATGGCTGATTTGGAACTGGTTGCAGAGTACAAATCACAAAGGAAACAATATGATGAGGAACAGCTTCCTGAACCAGTGGAAAGGAAACAAATCCTTACTGCAGAAAAGGTGACAGATACAAAATTTCAAATACACCCATTCTTCATTCTACTGGATCAACTTGTCAAACGATGCTAACACAATGTCGAAATTTGTTTTAGGTTCTTAGCTTATTAAAGAGGATAAGTGATGAGGACTGCCAATTGTTGGGACTGAACCCTGAATATGCTCGACCAGATTGGATGATTTTACAAGTTCTTCCTATTCCTCCACCAGCTGTGAGACCCCCGGTGATGATGAGCAGCTCTGCCATGAGTGAGGCACGTCGCTTTTGTTACTGTTTGTTTCTTCTTTCTCTTTAGAAGACAAGTAGCATGTTGCTTTTCTAGGTTATCACTGACTTTATGTTTTTATTGATTCCAGGATGATTTAACACATCAGTTGTCCATGATTATTCGCCACAACGAGAATTTGAGGAAACAGGAAAAACATGGTTCAGCTGCCCATATCATTTCACAGTTTACACAAATCTTGCAATACTACATATCCACATATTTTGACAACAGCTTGCCTGGACTTCCAAAGGTAACGTCCTTGCCTTCTATACATTACATGTTATTTATATACATTATAATGTTATTTACATGAACAGACACATGCACTTCTGGTAATCTTATATTGCTGTGCAATATGCATATGCTGAAACTTATCTTCTACTGAATAGGCTGCTCATGGATCGACAAAGAGGCCCATTAAATCAATATGTTGTAGGCTTAAGGCAAAGCATGGCCGGATTAGAGGAAACTTGATGGGGAAGAGAGTCGATTTCTCAGCACGGACAGTTATTACACCAGATCCGAACCTTAGCCTTGATCAATTAGGAGTACCATGGAGCATTGCTATGAATCTCACATACACAGAGACTGTGACTCCATTTAATAAAGAAGGGTAATCTTTTTGTCACTTTTTTTTATATTTTGCCTTTATACTTTATATTTCTCTGTAGTTTATGTTAATGGAATCTTTTACCAAACAAAAAGGTTGAAGGAGCTTGTTGAGTATGGGCCACATCCCCCACCTGGACTAACTGGTGCAAAGTACATCATACGAGATGATGGCCAAAGACTCGATCTTCGTTACGTGAAGAAAGATAGTGATCGTCATTTGGAGCTTGGTTATAAGGCATAGCTCTTTTACACTGACAAATTTGGTTTCGGGTTTTTCTCTTTTTCTTGAAGAAAACATCTGAACTTCTACTATTTTGGCTGCAGGTGGAGCGTCATCTAAAGGATGGAGACATTGTCCTCTTAAATCGTCAGCCTAGTCTCCATAAAATGTCATTCATGGGGCATAGAATCAAGATCATGCCATACTCAACTCTTCGCTTGAACTTATCTGTCACTTCACCTTACAATGCTGATTTTGATGGGGATGAAATGAACGTCCATGTTCCTCAGTCATTTGAAACTAGGGCAGAAGCTCTGGAGCTCATGATGGTGCCCAAATGCATTGTTTCCCCTCAGTCAAACCGGCCTGTAATGGGAATCGTCCAAGATACACTGTTAGGTGCTCGAAAAATCACAAAAAGGGATACCTTCATAGAGAAGGTACAGTGATAATTTTTATTTTCATATTTTGCCTGCCCTCTGTCATGTTTTTCTTATTTAGTAGTCTTATCCTAGTGCATCATTTCAGGACGTTTTTATGAACATCTTGATGTGGTGGGAGGATTTTGACGGGAAAGTGCCTGCTCCTGCAATATTGAAGCCACGACCTCTTTGGACTGGGAAACAGGTGTTTAATCTTATAATACCGAAACAGATAAATCTCCAAAGAACTTCAGCGTGGCACTCTGAATCAGAAAGGGGTAACATTACCCCTGGTGATACTTTCGTTAGAATAGAAAAAGGGGAGTTACTTTCTGGAACTCTCTGCAAAAGGGCACTTGGGACTTCTACAGGAAGTCTTATACATGTCATATGGTATGAAATCTTTCCTTATCTAGTTCAGCAATGCATTCTTTTGTATGTTTTTTTTTCCAAAAGAGGTGTATGTTTTATTTAGAAAAATCAAATACATGACCTGAAAATTGATCCAAGCCTAATATATGACAACTAAAACTTCTAGATTCCTTTATTCTTACTTTGCAAAATGCATTTTCCCTCTTTTCATGCAATGGTGTGTATTCTGTACAGCTCATGCTGGATACAAACTTGAATTTTTGACCGATTTAAAGAATAAGCATTTACTTTTATGCAAACATATAATTGACCAAAAGTAAGATCAGACAGATAAAGAGTACTTTTGTGAAGAGTTGAATTCTTTTGTTCTGCAGGGAAGAGGTTGGTCCAGATGCAGCCTCCAAATTCCTTAGTAATACCCAGTGGCTTGTGAATTACTGGCTGTTGCAGGATGGTTTTAGCATTGGAATTGGAGATACAATTGCCGATGCAGCAACAATGGAAAAGATCAATGTAACTATTTACAAGGCAAAAAATGAAGTGAAAGAACTTATCAGTAAAGCCCAATCCAGGCAACTGGAGGCTGAACCAGGACGAACTATGATGGAATCCTTTGAAAACAAAGTGAACCAGGTATTTGACATGGTTTTGTCCATACTTTATTCTGGTTTAGCTTTGAATTGTTTTAGTATAAAATGTTTTGTTTGTTCAGGTGTTGAATAGGGCTCGTGATGATGCTGGAAGTAGTGCCCAAAAGAGTTTATCTGAGAGTAACAATCTCAAGGCCATGGTCACAGCCGGATCGAAGGGAAGTTTTATCAATATATCGCAGATGACTGCTTGTGTGGGACAGCAGAATGTTGAGGGTAAGCGAATTCCGTATGGATTCACAGACCGGACTTTGCCCCATTTTACGAAAGACGATTATGGACCGGAAAGTCGTGGCTTTGTAGAGAATTCCTACCTGCGTGGATTAACTCCACAGGAGTTTTATTTTCATGCTATGGGTGGTAGGGAAGGCATTATTGATACTGCAGTTAAGACATCTGAGACTGGGTATATCCAGAGGAGACTGGTGAAGGCTATGGAGGATATTATGGTTAAATATGATGGGACTGTCAGAAATTCATTGGGGGATGTAATACAGTTTCTCTATGGGGAAGATGGAATGGACGCTGTTTGGTTAGAATCACAAAAGCTGGATTCGTTAAAGATGAAAAAATCAGAATTTGACAAGACTTTCACTTTTGAGTTTGATGATAGAAATTGGAATCCGGACTATATGTTGCCTGAATATGTTGAGGATCTAAAAACTATTGGAGAGTTTCGCTGGGCATTGGACGCTGAAGTTTCAAAACTTGAAGCTGATAGGATTCAACTTGGCACAGAGATTGCTGTCACAGGTGATAATACTTCGCCGTTGCCTGTTAACCTGAAGAGGCTCATTTGGAATGCACAAAAAACTTTCAAAATTGACTTCCGAAGGACTTCTGATATGCAACCAATGGAAATTATAGAAGCTATTGATAATCTTCAAGAGAGGCTGAAGGTTGTTCCTGGTGATGACTTGTTAAGTGTTGAAGCTCAAAATAATGCTACACTCTTTTTCAACATTTTGCTTCGCAGCACTTTTGCTAGCAAAAGGGTGCTAAAAGAGTACAAGCTTACTCGTGAAGCATTTGAGTGGGTTATTGGGGAGATAGAGGCACGCTTCCTGCAATCACTTGTAGCACCTGGGGAAATGATCGGTATTGTTGCTGCACAATCTATTGGCGAGCCTGCCACTCAGATGACTCTCAATACCTTCCACTATGCCGGTGTAAGTGCAAAGAATGTTACTCTAGGTGTTCCAAGGTTGAAGGAAATTATTGATGTCTCTAAGCGTATCAAAACACCATCTCTCTCTATCTACTTGAAGCCTGAAGCTAATAAAACCAAGGAGAAGGCCAAGAATGTTCAGTGTGCTTTGGAATACACTAACCTCGGAAGTGTTACTCAAGCTACAGAATTGTGGTATGATCCGGACCCTATGAGCACAATAATTGAAGAGGATCTTGAATTTGTCCAATCTTACTATGAAATGCCAGATGAAGAGGTTAACCCTGAAAAAATATCACCTTGGTTGCTTCGCATAGAGATGAATCGTGAAATGATGGTGGATAAGAAACTGAGTATGGCTGACATTGCTGAGAAGATTAATTGTGAATATAGTGGTAAAATACAGTGCATCTTTAATGATGACAATTCTGAGAAGTTGATACTACGAATCCGTCTCATGAATGAAGAAGCTCCACATGAAGAACTGAATGATCAATCTGAAGATGATGTTTTCCTGAAGATGATTGAGAGTAACATGCTTACAAAAATGGCTCTTCAAGGGATCCCAGAGATTAAAAAAGTGTTCATAAAGCATGGTAAAGTTAACAAGTTTGATCAGAATGAAGGGTTTAATGCGGAGCAAGAGTGGATGCTGGATACTGAAGGTGTTAATCTCTTAGCTGTCATGTGCCATGAGGATGTTGATGCCAAGAGGACAACAAGCAATGACTTGTATGAAATTATGGAAGTTCTTGGGATTGAGGCAGCTCGACGGGCATTGCTGGATGAGTTGCGTAATGTTATATCATTTGATGGATCCTATGTAAATTACCGGCACCTGGCCATTCTTTGTGATACCATGACCTATCGTGGCTACTTGATGGCCATCACTCGACATGGTATCAATCGAAAGGACACTGGTCCTATGATGCGATGCTCGTTTGAACAAACAGTGGACATGCTGCTGGATGCTTCAGTTTTTGCAGAAACAGATCATCTGAGGGGTGCAACAGAAAACATAATGCTAGGCAAGCTGGCACCAATTGGCACTGGAGACTGTGCCCTGTATCTGAATGAAGAGATGTTACAAAATGCTATGGAAGTGCAGCTACCTGGTTATATGGATGGCCTTGATGTCGGCATGACACCATCCCATTCTCCATACCTTGAGAGCATACTGTCTCCTAGTTATTTGCCGAGTCCCAGTAATCCTCTTTCACCAATGTTGGATGCAGCACAGTTTTCTCCATACGTTAGGGGAATTCCCTTTTCTCCTACTTCATCTCCAGGCAACATCCCATCATCTCTTGGCTACTATCCGCCATCCTTTGTATACAGTCCCACCTCCCCATACTATAGCCCCACGTCACCAGGTTATAGTCCAACCAGTCCCCCCTATTCTCCTTCACGTCCATCTTTCACATCACCAGGTTATACTCCAACCAGTCCTCCCTATTCTCCTTCACGTCCATCTTTCACAGCACCAGGTTATAGTCCAACCAGTCCTGTCTATTCTCCTACAAGTCCATATTACTCACCGACCTCACCCAACTATAGCCCTATCTCTCCAACATCAACTCCTTATAGCCCAACTTCACCTGCATACGACCGAACACCACCGCCTTACGGCCTGACTTTACCTGCATATAGTCCCACTTCTCCTTTGTACACCCCAACATCACCCTCCTACAGCCCGACCTCTCCAAGCTACAGCCCGACTTTCCCCACATACACCCCCACTTCGCTTTCCTACAGCCCCACATCGCCATCATACAGCCACACATCGCCCTCCTACAGCCCCACATCGCCATCATACAGCCCCACATCCCCATCATACAGCCCCACATCACCCTCCTACAGCCCTAGCTCCCCATACGATAGCCTGACATCTCCAGGTTACAACCCAACCTCTCCCAGTTATAGCCTGACATCTCTGTACAGGTGAGCTTTTACGCAAACTGCAGTTAAATTCATTAATGACTTGAAAGTTCCTGAATCTGGTTGACTGCTGATGAGTGGAACTATTTCCACTCTCACACAATTGACAAATCTACATTTTCTATCTCGCTGATTTGCTGCATCCTAGTTGTTTCCAATCACTATAATTTTCCTATCTAAGTTCAGGCAATCTCATGTGGTTTTTTCTTTTCATGTTCTATTGCAGCCCAACTTCACTAGCATATTCCCCAACATCTCCAACTTACTCTCCATCGAGCCCCACTTACAGTCCCATCAGGTAAGCTTCATTGGTTCAGTCACCTCTGACCTCACCCTCTATAGTTTTGTAAGCTATTTTTTACTGCTGTGTTTGAAAAATGTTTCTGGTTGTTCTTGCTCAGCCTATTCACCACCTCTGCAGTGAGCCCAGACTATTCCCCAAGTTCTCCACAGTACAGGTAGACTACTAAACTGGTTCTTATAAACTTTTCTAAATTGGTACACACAAAGTCACAAACCCTTCTTCTTCTTTTTTTTTTCTTTTTTTTTTTCTCCCAAAGTACATGTCTTTTGTATCGTTATTAAACTAAAATGTGCTGAAATGCTCACACATTTCCTCTGCTGCAGTCCAAGTGGTGAGTACTCATTGCGACATAGCGAAAAGGATGACTGAGAAGGATGACCGACGGGCATATCAAATCGTAAACCAGACTAGCTATTGAAAATCGTTTTATGTTGATCTAGATTGAGTTAGTTTTCTGTGTATTGGATTTGTTTTGATATCTCTATCAACTCACTATCATAATTGAATCAAAAGAAAATGTTCATAATGTTCACAATCAAGAAAATTGTTTTATGTTGATTTAGATCGAGTTAGTTTTCTGTCTGTTGGATTTGTTTTGATATCTCTATCAACTCACTATCAGAATTGGAATCTAAAGAAAATGTTCATAATATTCACAATCAAACCCAACGTACCTCGGGGAGGGTAAACTCTATTTTCTGTTTGAGCTAATGAGCTCTGCTCCGGGGAATGCCACCGGAAGGCGGCGGTGTGGTGGTTGATTTTGTGTTGGCTGGCTAGCTTTGCAGATTGGGGTAGGCGGACTACGCCTTCTGTTTATGTTCGGTTGGTGTTTGGCTCTGCGTTGCAACTTGTTTCCGAGTAGTTGGTCTTCCTTGTCACTCGATTGTTGGCGGCTTTGGCGTTTAGAATAGCGAGCTGATTCTTCTTTATGGGCCTTTAATTTGGGTAATAATTGGGTTGTTCTTTGGGCCCAAAAAAAAAACTCACAAAAACAAGGCTTGTAAAGACCTTGCCACAAGCAGTCACTACGGAGAAAAAGAAAGTGATTAAGGGTAATGACAATACCCACTCTCGAACTAAAACTCCAAGTACATTTTTTTTTTTTTGGATATATGGGGGCCAAAAGGCTCAAAGAACAAACACAAATAAAACAATCAGGAAGTAACAACTACATTTCTAGTTCTAACAGTTTCACACAAGTCATCAGGAGCAACATTCACAACTTGTGGAGGAGGTTGCTGAAAGTACTGCACTCCAAACTCAGACCCCAATCTGGACTTGGAGAGAATATCAGCCACCATATTGATCTCTCTAAACACATGTGAGATTTCACACGTAGAGAGCTTATTCTGCAGAAACTTGCACCTACTTATCACACTATGCAAAGGATGAAGATCATCCACCCCTTGATTAAGCATTCGAACTAAAATTTCAAAATCAGATTCAATGAGAACAGAAGCACACTTAAGGGAACATGTGAGCTTTAAACCTAGCAGGAGACCCCAAGCTTCTGCCTCAACAACAGAACCACTCCCTAAGCAAGCAAAGAAACCAGATATCCAATTACCATCACAATCTCTAATAACCCTCCCCCCCCCCCCCCCCCCCCCAACTCCAATACTTCCATTATGAGTTCTAGCACCATCAACATTCAATTTCACCCATTCAGGAGGAGGCTTAGTCCATTTAACAGTCACAACAACTTTTTCAGTAACATGAGTGTCACAGGTATGAGCACAACCCCATTCACAGTATCCAAAATAACAGTAACAGGATCAAAAGGACACCGAAACTCACTATCAAAAATTCTCTTGCATCTCTATTTCCAAATAAACCAACATGTGAAAATAAAGATATTTACATACATTAGACCACCATAACAACGAAGTTTGCAATGAGTGTTAGCATGCAACCAGCCATTCCAATCTAGGTTCCAAGTCCTAGCAATTAACTCAGAGCACATAACCTTATCCAGATACGTTGAGCCATGAGGCAATCTCTAAGCAAATGTAGCAAAGTTTCTGGACAATTAGGATAACAAGAACAACTTGGATCAAAAGTAAGATGTCTCTTAGCCCTTTCTACATTGGATAGCAGCTTACCATGACAAACCAACCAAAAGAAAGTCCGTAATTTGGGAGGGATAGATAATCGCCAAATATACTCCCAAGGAAATAAAGCAAAGTTTTCATGTTGAATTAAGCAGAGATAAGCAGATTTCACTGAAAATTTTGCTTTGGAATTAGCTCCCCAAATCATTCTGAAGTCCAATTGTCATTCTGAAGTCCAATTGTCATTCTGAATTGCGCAAGTGTGCCAACTCGCGGCCAATTGACTATTAATAGCATTCAAGGTTTTGATATGATTTGTGCGTGATTAACTTCTTTCAAGTGACTGTGGGCCGAGGAAGAAACCGTCTCGGCCACTAGGTTTTCTTGCCTTTGTTGCAAGGACTTTCAGCATTTTCTTTGTTTTTTTTTTTTTCTCTTTTTGCTGAAAATTATAAAAACAAAAATAAATACATAAAAAACTAATGTGAACAATTTGGTGGCGGCCAACGATGTTTGATCCCAAACTTGAAATTCTCTATGTTTGCAACATTAAACTCATGTTTTTGGAAGCCACAAAACATCAGATGTGAATTTGTGATATTTTCTTGATTTTCGGCCACTATGTAGGCCGAATGTTGAAATTCTCCATGTGTGTGATCTAACTTCTTTCAAGTGACTATGGGCCAAGGAAGGAACCGTCTTGGCCACTAGGTTCTCTTGCCTCTGTTGCAAGAACTTTCAGCGTTTTCTTTGCTTCTCTTTTGTGATTTTTGATATAGATTGCAGAAAGTAAAGTGCAGAAAGTAAAAGAGCAAAAATCTAAATGCGAGAATTTAAATTGCATGAAATTTAAAGAGACTGAAGAGTAAATTGCAGGAAAGATAGAGACAACGATAAAAATTTAACTAGGCTAGAGCAAAAAATGAAAAGATTTTGTAGAGAATTTGATGTATTGAATTTGAGTTGAGTTGTGTTGTGTTGGTCGGGGGACCTTTTACAATGAGCTAGAGGGTCGTATTTATATAATTACATACATGATATTTAGGAAGAAAAATGAATATTTCGGTTTTAATGACCGAAATCAAGATATGTTCCATATTGCTTCATTCCTTAATCGAACCATAATAACCTTATTCTTGGGGCGCCATTAGAATTATTTTGCTCTTAATTGTGCAATACTGTCTCCAATGCCTTCAAACTCAATAAAATCTCGTCATTAATTATTCTGAAGAATAATTATCGCCGTTATTTTCTTTTTTTCTCATTTCTTCTCCAAAAGTTAATATATAATAAAATCTCATAAATATGAAATTTTATTGGGTATCAACAATAAAAGCACCATATTTTCCTTATCTATCTGCCAAAGATTTAAGGGCCGATTTACCAAAATTAGGTACAAACAAAAACTTACGCCATCAGACCAAATAGTATTGTGCAAGACTGTTAAGTCTTAGGTTCATCAAATAAAGCTAATTTAAAAAGAAAAAGAAAAAAAAATTTGAAACGCTTTTTTCTCATTTCCTTTGAAAAGGTTCCAAAAGGCAAAAACTACTATATGAGGCTTCTACTTGCCTTTTTCCATGACCTAGTGGATTTTGATTGTCCACTTTGATGACTAGTTAGGTTTTGATTTTAACAACTTGAGTTAGAAGGTTTTAGATTTGCTAAGGCTTCCTTTGTGCTTTTTCATGATCAGTTAGATTTTGATTTAACAGTCCTGCTCATCCAATCAATAATTTTAAGAAAACATGAGGGATAAATGAATTTAAATCACGTGTATTAAATGTAAAAGCTGTAAATAACAACTTAAACTATGTATTTATTTTCTCAGATTCATTTATCCTAAAAAAATGTTCACTTAGGTGAGCATGCCACTTGATTTTAATAGTGGGTTTCCGTTTATAACAAACTTGGTGAAGGGTGAAGCCATAACATGATGCCTTGTTGTTCCTAGTTCCTAATTGGGTTAGATGGTCACTAGTTTGGGCCGTCTTAGTGAAACTCATACCCTTTGGGCTTTCTCCCAAACCTTACCCAATAAACTCAACTCTAGCCATCCCAAACCATAGCAGTAAAATTACAAATCAGGACCTTCCTATTTCCACCTCGCCGCCATGCATATCACGGACATAATTTTGGTCTAACACAAAGGGCATTTTCGTCCTCTTAAAGTCGGTAGTCCCCCATTCCTCGCCCTCTTCGTCTATAAATACACCCTCGGGGCTCCCAATCTCACAATTTTACCGAGAATCTCTTTTGTAGAGAAGTTTCAGAGCGAATCGAGAGCTCTCGATCTCCTCTCGCTCCCCATACAAACACCCGTTTAATTCAAAATCAAAAAAATACAACAAAATTGTAACACTCTGAGACTAATTTTGACACTGAAATTCAATTCAACTTGGCCCTTTGAAAACCCTAGGGTTTCGCAAATTGGATCGCCACCATGGATATTCGCTTCCCTTTCTCGCCGTGCGAGGTCGCCAAGGTCCGCTGCGTCCAGTTCGGCATACTGAGCCCCGACGAAATCGTAATTCTCCGCTCCTCACTTTCTCAAATTTTTTTTTTTCTCATCTTCTTTCTTCTCAGAGCTGAGAAAGATACTTTGAATTTGATTCAATAGTGTTCTAAATTTGTGCTTTTTTTTGGTTGGCAGAGGCAAATGTCTGTGGTGCAGATTGAGCACAGTGAGACAATGCTGGGGGGAAAGCCGAAGACGGCGGGGTTGAGTGACCCTCGGCTGGGGACAATTGACCGGAAGATGAAGTGTGAGACTTGCACGGCCAACATGGCTGAGTGCCCGGGTCACTTTGGGCACCTGGAGCTGGCCAAGCCCATGTTTCATATTGGGTTCATGAAGACTGTGTTGTCTATAATGCGCTGCGTCTGCTTCAACTGCTCCAAAATCCTAGTTGATGAGGTACCTTTTTTGATTGGATTGCCAGCGGAGTCTTATTGATGTTACTATATTTGGAATGGCATGAGCTTAAGGATTTAGTTTCTTGTGTTAGTTACATGACAAAATTGAAGCACCGAATTGCGTAGGGTTTAGCTTGTAATGAAATTGGGGACCTTTGGCAAGTTTTGTGTTGAAAGGGATTTGAAATTTGGATGTTTGAGGGGCACCCTAATGAGTTTTATGTGATTGTCACTTATGCAGGAGGACCACAAGTTTAAGACAGCTTTGAGAATCAAGAACCCAAAAAATAGGCTAAAGAAAATTTTGGACGCGTGCAAAAACAAAACCAAGTGTGAAGGCGGTGATGAGATTGATGTGCAAGAATCGGACGAACCTTTAAAGAAAAGTCGGGGTGGCTGTGGTGCTCAGCAGCCGAAGCTCTCTATAGATGGTATGAAGATGGTTGCAGAGTACAAAGCCCAAAGAAAGAAGAGTGATGACCAGGAACAGCTTCCTGAACCTGTGGAAAGGAAGCAGACCCTTACCGCTGAAAGGGTGTGTAAAACCAAGTTCAATTTAGTAGATTTTTTTTCTTCCACCGGACTCTTATATTTCATGATGCTAACACAGTGTCGTATTTGCTTTAGGTTCTTAGTGTGTTGAAGAGGATAAGTGATGAAGATTGCCAATTATTGGGATTGAACCCCAAGTATGCACGTCCAGATTGGATGATTTTACAAGTTCTTCCTATTCCTCCACAACCTGTGAGACCCTCTGTGATGATGGACACCTCCTCGAGGAGTGAGGCAAGTCTTTTTTTTTTCTCGCTATTGTTTGCAAGCTGATAATAGTCGCTGAAGACAGAATCTAGTTTTGGATTTTTATTTATTTATTTTTCTTCTATTTCTTTTTTTTGGAGCTGTTCACTGACATCATATATTTGCTGTTTAGGATGATTTAACACATCAGCTGGCCATGATTATCCGCCACAACGAGAATCTGAGGAGACAGGAAAGAAACGGATCACCCGCTCATATCATCTCAGAGTTTGCACAGCTCTTGCAATTCCATATAGCTACATATTTTGATAATGAGTTGCCTGGACTACCAAGGGTATGTAGCTGCCTGTTAACTTGAAAACTGGTTCTGTATTGGAGCTATGATTTATTAATATACGTAGACCTACATTTGTGTTAACCATTAACACTTCTTTATATGCATGTTCTGAATCTTTTTGTTTCTGAACAGGCCACACAGAGATCAGGGAGGCCTATTAAATCAATTTGTAGTAGGCTTAAGGCGAAGGAAGGTCGGATTAGAGGAAACTTAATGGGGAAGAGGGTTGATTTCTCAGCACGTACGGTTATTACACCAGATCCGAACATTAACATTGATCAATTAGGAGTACCATGGAGTATTGCGTTGAATCTCACATACCCTGAAACTGTGACTCCTTATAATATTGAAAGGTGAATCTTCTCTTTTCTTTTCTCATCTTTCCGACTATAATGCAGTTTCATTTTAGTCTTATGTTAATGGAATTTTTTCTTTCACTAAAATAGGTTGAAGGAGCTTGTTGAGTACGGGCCCCATCCTCCACCAGGTAAAACTGGTGCAAAGTATATAATAAGAGATGATGGGCAAAGGCTTGATCTGCGGTACTTGAAGAAAAGTAGTGATCATCATTTGGAGCTTGGTTACAAGGTACCGTTTTTTCAATCTGATAAGTTTAATATTGGTCGTTTCTCTTTAAACTTTTAAGTATTACTCTGAACCTCTATTATTTTCCTAGGTGGAGCGTCATTTGAATGATGGAGACTTTGTCCTCTTTAATCGTCAACCCAGTCTCCATAAAATGTCTATTATGGGGCACAGAATCAAAATCATGCCTTACTCAACTTTTCGATTAAATCTATCTGTCACTTCGCCTTATAATGCTGATTTTGATGGGGATGAAATGAATATGCATGTTCCCCAGTCATTTGAAACTAGGGCAGAAGTGTTGGAGCTCATGATGGTGCCCAAATGCATTGTGTCCCCTCAATCAAATCGTCCTGTGATGGGAATAGTCCAAGATACCCTGTTGGGTTGTCGTAAGATCACCAAGAGGGATACCTTCATAGAGAAGGTACAGTGATATTGGTGTTATTTCCCATATTTTACGAGGTGTCTGTCATGTTTTTCTTATTTCTCATCCATTTTTTCAGGATGTTTTCATGAACATCTTGATGTGGTGGGAGGATTTTGATGGAAAAGTACCTGCTCCTGCAATATTGAAACCACGGCCTCTTTGGACTGGGAAACAGGTGTTTAATCTTATAATACCAAAGCAAATAAATCTCCAGAGAACTTCAGCGTGGCACTCTGAGTCAGAAACTGGTAACATTACCCCTGGTGATACTCACGTTAGAATAGAAAAGGGGGAGTTACTTTCTGGAACTCTGTGCAAAAAGGCACTTGGGACATCTACTGGAAGTCTTATACACGTCATATGGTATGCAGTGTTTCACTATCAGTTGTGCAATACATTTTTGTCGTTCTTTAGTTTTCATACAGAATGTTCTTTTTATTTAGTAGAGGCCATTAGGCCAAGCATTTTTAACTTTAGGTTCCCCTGATTTGATTCTTGAAAGCAGTTCCCTCTTTGTTAGGGCGTCTAAAGCTGGGATTGAAAAACGAAAAGTTTTTGAATGTTTTGTTGTGTTAGATTTTGGCCTTCTTTTTCAAAATTGAAATGAGATAAAGACGTGAAAGTTATGAGTTGAATTGTGTTGCCATGCAGGGAAGAGGTTGGTCCAGATGCTGCCCGCAAATTCCTTGGTCATACCCAGTGGCTTGTGAATTACTGGCTGTTGCAGAATGCATTTAGTATTGGAATTGGAGATACAATTGCTGATGCAGCAACGATGGAAAAGATCAATGAAACTATTTCCAAGGCAAAAAATGAAGTGAAAGAACTTATCAGTAAAGCCCAATCCAAGAGCCTGGAGCCTGAACCGGGGCGAACTATGATGGATTCCTTTGAAAACAAAGTGAATCAGGTTTGTTTAGATGGTTTTTTTCTTCAATTTCTTCTGGTTCAGCTGCAAACAGTTTAGTAATAAAAACTATGTTTGTTCAGGTCTTAAATAGGGCTCGTGATGATGCTGGAAGTAGTGCTCAGAAGAGTTTGTCTGAGAGTAACAATCTTAAGGCTATGGTTACAGCTGGCTCTAAGGGAAGTTTTATCAACATATCACAGATGACTGCTTGTGTGGGACAGCAGAATGTTGAGGGTAAACGAATCCCATATGGGTTCATAGACCGTACTTTGCCCCACTTCACTAAGGACGACTATGGACCAGAAAGTCGTGGCTTTGTAGAGAATTCATACCTTCGAGGACTAACTCCACAGGAGTTCTTTTTTCATGCTATGGGAGGTAGGGAAGGTCTTATAGATACTGCAGTTAAGACATCCGAGACTGGGTATATCCAGAGGAGACTGGTGAAGGCTATGGAGGATATTATGGTTAAATATGATGGGACTGTGAGAAATTCGTTGGGGGACGTCATACAGTTTCTCTATGGAGAAGATGGAATGGATGCTGTATGGATAGAATCACAAAAGCTGGATTCTCTTAAAATGAAGAAGAAAGAGTTTGACAAGACTTTCGCCTATGTGTTTGATGATGAAAATTGGAATCCGGACTATATGTTGCCTGAACATGTTGAGGATCTAAAGACTATTAGAGAGTTCCGCAATGTGTTTGATGCAGAAGTTTCAAAACTTGAAACTGATAGGCTTCAACTTGGCACAGAGATTGCTGTCACTGGTGATAATTCTTGGCCATTGCCTGTTAACCTGAAGAGGCTCATTTGGAATGCACAAAAAACTTTTAAAATTGACTTCAGGAGGACTTCTGATATGCATCCAATGGAAATTGTTGAGGCTATTGATAAACTCCAGGAGAGGCTGAGGGTTGTTCCTGGTGATGATTTGTTGAGTGTTGAAGCCCAAAAGAATGCAACTCTCTTTTTCAACATTTTGCTTCGCAGCACTTTCGCAAGTAAAAGGGTGTTGGAGGAGTACAGGCTTACTCGTGAAGCATTTGAGTGGGTTATTGGGGAGATAGAGTCACGTTTCCTGCAATCACTGGTAGCGCCTGGTGAAATGATTGGTTGCGTTGCTGCACAATCTATTGGTGAGCCTGCCACTCAGATGACCCTCAATACCTTCCATTATGCTGGTGTGAGTGCAAAAAATGTTACACTAGGTGTTCCCAGGTTGAGGGAAATTATTAATGTTGCTAAGAGGATCAAAACACCATCTCTGTCTGTCTATTTAAAGCCTGAAGCTAATAAAACCAAGGAGAGGGCCAAGAATGTGCAGTGTGCCTTGGAATACACTACCCTACGAAGTGTTACTCAGGCTACAGAAGTATGGTATGATCCAGATCCAATGAGCACATTAATAGAAGAGGATCTTGATTTTGTGAGATCTTACTACGAAATGCCAGATGAAGAGGTCAACCCCGATAAAATTTCTCCGTGGCTGCTTCGCATTGAGTTGAATCGCGAAATGATGGTGGATAAGAAATTGAGCATGGCTGACATTGCTGAGAAGATTAACCTTGAATTTGATGGTGATTTAACTTGTATTTTTAATGATGACAATGCCGAAAAGTTGATCCTTCGAATTCGTATCATGAATGAGGAAACTCCTAAAGGGGAATCACAAGATGAATCTGCTGAAGATGATGTATTCCTGAAGAAGATTGAAAGTAACATGCTTACAGAAATGGCTCTTCGAGGTATCCCAGATATCAACAAAGTGTTCATAAAGCATGGTAAAGTTAACAAGTTTGATCAGAATGAAGGATTCAAGGCGGAGCAAGAGTGGATGTTGGATACAGAGGGTGTTAATCTTTTAGCTGTCCTGTGCCATGATGATGTTGATGCTAGGAGAACGACAAGCAATCATTTGATTGAAATTATTGAAGTTCTTGGGATTGAGGCAGTTCGCCGGTCTTTGCTGGATGAGTTGCGAGTTGTCATATCGTTTGATGGATCTTATGTGAACTACCGCCATCTGGCTATCCTATGTGATACCATGACGTATCGTGGCCACTTGATGGCCATTACTCGTCATGGTATCAATAGAAATGATACCGGCCCAATGATGCGTTGTTCGTTTGAAGAAACTGTGGATATTCTGCTGGATGCTTCTGTTTTTGCAGAAACGGATCATCTGAGGGGTGTAACAGAAAACATTATGCTAGGCCAGTTGGCACCAATTGGGACTGGAGACTGTGCCCTGTATCTCAATGATGAGATGCTAAAGAATGCTATTGAACTCCAGCTGCCTAGTTATATGGATGGCCTTGATTTTGGCATGACCCCATCGCGTTCTCCAGTGTCAGGAACTCCATATCGTGATGGAATGATGTCACCTAATTATTTGCTGAGCCCAAATATGCGAATGTCTCCCATCTCAGATGCTCAGTTTTCTCCCTATGTTGGTGGAATGGCATTCTCTCCTACTTCATCTCCAGGCTACAGCCCATCATCTCCTGGCTACAGTCCATCCTCCCCTGGATACAGTCCCACGTCCCCTGGTTATAGCCCCACGTCCCCAGGTTACAGCCCCACCTCCCCTGGTTATAGTCCCACTTCTCCAACCTATAGTCCAAGCTCTCCAGGTTATAGTCCAACCAGTCCGGCATATTCTCCTACAAGTCCGTCTTACTCTCCTACATCTCCAAGCTACAGCCCTACCTCTCCAAGCTACAGTCCAACCTCTCCAAGCTACAGCCCGACCTCTCCAAGCTACAGCCCGACTTCCCCCGCTTACAGCCCGACTTCCCCCGCATACAGCCCCACTTCCCCCGCTTACAGCCCCACTTCACCATCATACAGCCCAACATCTCCTTCATACAGCCCCACTTCCCCCTCCTACAGCCCCACTTCGCCGTCCTACAGCCCCACATCCCCCTCCTACAGCCCAACATCCCCCTCCTACAGCCCAACTTCACCTGCCTACAGCCCAACTTCTCCTGGTTACAGCCCTACTTCCCCAAGTTATAGTCCAACCTCTCCCAGTTATAGCCCTACCTCTCCAAGTTACAATCCTCCTTCTGCAAAATATAGCCCATCGGTAGCTTACTCTCCGAGCAGTCCAAGATTGTCACCAGCTAGCCCATATAGTCCTACCTCTCCAAATTACAGGTAAGCTATCTAACTTCCATTGAATTCATTTGTGGCATCACAAAGAATGCCTAGTATGGTTGACTGATCAGCTCTGATGAGTTGAATTTTTTCTTAGTCAATTGAAGTCCTTGCTGCATCTAAGCCTTTCCCAATTATCACAATTATGTGCTTAACTTTTCTTTTCTTTTTTGTTGCAGCCCCACATCACCGTCATATTCTCCCACATCACCATCTTATTCTCCCTCTAGCCCCTCATACACTCCCGGCAGGTAATCTTAGTGTCCTATTTAGTATAATGGAGTGTATTGTTACTTTTATATTTGGTAGTGTGGTAAAAGATGTTGAAATTGTCTTGTTCAGCCCATATACCTCTGGAGTGAGCCCCGATTACAGCCCAAGTTCTCCACAGTACAGGTAAACTGGGACACATGAGTTGTCCTGAATACTGATGTATGCATCTTTAATTTTCCAAAAAAATGTGGCGAGTGCTCATTCAAATTCCTCTTCTTACTCCGCCTTGCAGTCCAAGTGCTGGTTACTCACCCAGTCAGCCAGGGTACTCCCCATCATCTACTAGCCAGTACACCCCGCAAACGAGTGAAAAGGATGATAAGGATGACAGGAGCACTCACTAAGGCAATAACCTTTTCTGAAGCTGGAGAGAGCAAAGGTCTTTTTTGTTCGAGCTCTCGTCTTTTCATTAGTGATGCATCCAAATACTTTATTAGTGATGCATCCAAATACTTTCATATGCCTTTTTGATTCGGCAAAAGTATGTATGCTCTGTGGTTATAGACAAAAGATGATAACAACTATAATACTGTAATGTTGCCGTGAGGAGAAAAAAAAGAGGCCTTTTTTTTTCCCAGAGAATGATGATCATTTAATTTGCTTCATATCACTCTATATGGATGGATGACTGTAGCACTGATACTCCTTTTTTTTTTGTCTGTCTGAATCTGCAGTTCACCTTCTAGTTTCACAACCTGGACCTATATTGGGGAATTGAGTGAGATTGGCAGGACTCTGGAGCAGGCTACTACTTTGCTGCGCCTCAGCTCTTTGTTGCCAAAGTTGCCGTGTTCAGTGATGTATTGTTTATCGGTTCGGTGTACTGAACCTGTCATGTATCGCTAGCTTTGTAACACGTTTTGTTTGCGATATCCTATAAAACATCGTAAGAGTACAATAACTAGTTTATTGCACGATAGTGCACCCCCTTGTAATGAAAAGGAATAGTTTGGCTCTCAATCTTCAACCAGAGTTTATTGTTAATCTGTAACTATCATTGACATTTTTAATGGGAATTGCTTGAATCTTCATTATTGTAAACGTTGTTGAATTTTGCACTGCTGCCGGCTGACGTGGGTTTTTTCAGAAAGATTTCTTTATTCAAACGTACTTTTGCACCCCAAAATATTCAGACTTGATTTTCAAAAAGGGCCCGCGTCCATCAAAAGGAGAAAAGGCGCCAAAACAATGTCCCGCCGAAATTACCAAACTTAAATTTTCCTTCTCTGAACCCAGTTTCCTTGTATGTTATATCCCCAATCAATTTCTGACATCTCTATCTCTCTCACAATTAACTCTGTGGAATACCCACCTCAACCCCGACTGGGTTGGGCTCTAGCTTCTTTTTGAGGTGTGATTTGGATTCCAATCCTTTAAACCCTCACTCTTATGCTTAATTCTGCATTTTCAGACATTTTAGTACTTCCATAGCTGATGGATCTTAGTTCTAATGGAATACAGAGCTGGCAGGCATGATACGAAGAGGCTGGCTATTACAGGCGGTCTCATCGGACAAATTCAGGTGCAACTTTCAATTTGGGTTCAATCGTGATGAATTTTTTGTTGTTCAATCTTGGGAGTTTGTTCCTTTGTTCAATTCAGATATAGAGGTTGGCTATTGGAACTGGTTTTCTGAGCATTTCTTTTCAGTTTCTTCTTGTCGGTCAATAAAAAATAGTGTATTACATGTTGGCGGTATGTCAGCTGTGCTTCATTTGGAGAGAAATGAAATTTGATCCTTGTAAAGCTTATGCATAGTTCAGACAGATGAATGTTTCATTTGACCCATCACGATGACTTTTAGTTCATTGGTTGCAAACCATTGGTTTTCAGATTTCTTCCTTTTTCCCCCCTTTTCGCAGTGGATGCTTGAGTGGGAACTAATGAACTAACGTGATGAATCATCTAAAAGACAATTTCCATACCTTCATTGCTTGTTGCCTTCCATTTTCTACTCGTGTCAACTTCGGTAGTAGAATTGCTTAGTTTTTCTGTTTGATGAACTTTCATATTGATATTCATTGGTAACTTTTTCATGCTTCAGAGGCATTTAGATGATCAAACACTCTACACATTATTGTAGACAACGCAGAAACAGTTGCCTTAGTATTGTCCCAAAACAGGTCTACTTTTATCATCTGAAACCGGTTTCTCAAATTCTTGAATCATTTGCTCTTCTTGCCTCAAACTTCGGTTATCCTACTTTACGATCTATATTTTCTTCAGTAATTGAAGTGCATAGAAACTACAGTCCTGGTGTCTTCACTAAAGTCAGAGATGGACATGCAGGAATTGAAATTCAAGAATTCATTGTGAACCAGTAAGAAACCAAGTTGACAAATTGTGAAATATGTAGAGAATTAATAGGTTTGCTATGCAAATGTGTGTGCCACATCCACCACAATCCAACTTATATATTGAACTGATATACCGAAGAACTCGTATAACATTCAACCAGTTGATGGAAATAGTAAAGACTCATGAAATCGTCCCACGAAAATACCGAAGAATTCGTAAAACATTCAACCAGTTAATGGAAATAGTAAAGACTCATGAAATCATTGCAAACAATACATAGTCTCAGTGAGCATTTCTTAAAGAAAATTACTCATTTCATAGCCTTCATAGCCTTTGTTACATCGACAACATGACTTGAGCCTAACAAAAGAGAGCATCAACCTCAAAAACTACCTACCCAAATAGATATAATCTAGTTGCCAAAAAGCTGGAACTTAGTCATATCCCAGTGACATACCCAAAGCTTACTTGACACTACTACAAGTATGACTTTTAATGACAATGTTTAGATGACATTTGTTCGAAAACGTCATTGAATACCCTTTTTATGACGTTTTCATTAGAAAACGTCATTGATGAAAATTTCGTCTTAACTTTATGACGTTTTTGAAACGTCATTATATGTCTTACTATTTGATGACGTTTTCTAACCGCCATAATTTTTATGACGTTTGTAAAACGTCATGAAAAATGTTTTCATGACGTTTGATAAATGTCATGAATGACATAGGGCTATGGCATTTTGAAAACGTCATGAAAATGTTTTCATGACATTTGATGAAATATTTACTGGAATTTGTGTTTTTCTTTGGTGAGGTTTTGTGTTCTGCTGCTTTGGTGAAATATGATATGCTCCTTTAGATGTTCTAAGGTTGATTTGCTTTGTGAGGTTTTGTGTTATGTGCTTTGGTCTATTATGAGATTGTGTAAACTTTCTCCTCATAGTATCCAGCCCCAAAACATGTTTATGGGATTGTGTAATATTTCTGTATTTTGGAACATGTTTTGAAACTGTTGCTAACTTTGGATTGTGTACATCTCATTTTGGATTTTGTAGTCAGGACAAGATAGCACCCAACTTTCTATTAACGATAAGTGCAAGTTGCTAAATTGGGAGGGCACAAGTGAAGTAGTGGCTAGAGGACACATTTCTGATATTCACCCTGAATCAAAAGTGCATGGCTACAAACTTGGACCTGACTGTTATAGAATTTCTATTGAGGAAGTTATCATGCCTGGTGCTGTATTTTATCGAAGTCAACCCGAATTTGTGATTATGGAAGATGCACTTGGAAGTACTGTTGCTTGGCCGATTAAGTACATTGTCTCTGACAATTGAAATTGTATATGCAACTAGTTTTGTTTTTTTGTTTTTAACTTTGAATTGAAATAGTATAAGCAGCTATATATATATATATATATATATATATATATATATATATATAAGTATTTTGTGCTTTGAATTCGATAACAATGTGTGATATATTTGATGTTGGATTTATATAATATTTGTTTCTAATTAAATATTAAATAAACTGAATAATTTTTTTTTTCAAAATTTTATTTGTCTTATGACACTTTGTAAATGTCATTGAACATATGAGCATGACATTCACAAAACGTCATTAAAATATTTTTCAATGGCAACTAAAAAAGGTCATGGAAATACTTTCTATGACGTTTTCTAATCGTCATGGAAATACTTTCTATGACGTTTTCTAACTGTCATGGAAACACATTCTATGACGTTTTCTAACCGTCATGCAAAACTTTCTATGACGTTTTCTAACCGTCATGGAAATACTTTCTATGACGTTTTCTAACTGTCATGGAAACACATTCTATGACGTTTTCTAACCGTCATGCAAAACTTTCTATGACGTTTTCTAACCGTCATGCAAAACTTTCTATGACGTTTTATAACCGTCATGGAAATACTTTCTATGACGTTTTCTAACCGTCATGCAAAACTTTCTATGACGTTTTCTAACCGTCATGGAAATACTTTCTATGACGTTTTCTAACCGTCATGCAAAACTTTCTATGACGTTTTCTAACCGTCATGCAAAACTTTCTATGACGTTTTCTAACCGTCATGGAAATACTTTCTATGACGTTTTCGGATTGTCATCAATTCATGCCACATAAGATGGCACCAGTAGAGACGACGTTCTGCATGACGTTTGAAAAACGTCATGAAAACCATTTTATGACGTTTTTCAAATGTCATTGAATGTTTTTGTGTAGTAGTGTGAGGTGTTGGATGGAGCAACACCACCACACCTCTTGGTGGTGGAGGAGGTGGAGGTGGAAAGCATCTCTTCCAAATCACAAAAGCAGCACAAAAGATGGCAACTGCCCCACCGAAGGCTGCTCCATTCTTGATCATAGATAGCACAGTTGAAGCCTGGTCATCACACTCATCAATCTTTGGGAGAATCTGATCAACACACTCTTCAATCTTTGGGAGAATCTGACCATTGACCCTCGGAAGAGTTTCCTCATTCACCGTCTTCAGGAATTTCTTCAGCTCGGACAGAGTAGAACAAATATTCATCTGGGAAAATGTATAGAAAGGATTAGAAAAGAATGTTAGCCTCTGGAGTTTGATAGTTGATTGAACAAGACTAGACTCTCATGCACCCGGGAGCACCATATTTACACACACACACACAGTTGACTTATATACATTTGAATTACCACGTTAGTTGACTTCTTTACGCAATTAATTTCATCAACTGTGTGGTCTGCATCGCCACCTTTAACGGCTAGTGTCCTTTAACCTACACATTCTTGTTTCTCAAGAAAAAAAAAATGGTGATATTATATTCTTCTTATTTGAACATGAGTTGCAGATTTAAGATGATTAGATCGACTTTTGGAGAAGGAAGTTTTCTAAAAGAAAATTGGGAAACAGAGTAACCATGCCACGTACGTGGTCCATTTTTTGATGAGTGGATCAGATCAACTTTTAGAGAATGAGGTTTTCTAAAAGGAAATTGGGGAGACAGAGTATATATAACCGAGAGTTTCTTTGCTGGTTTTTTTTTTTGGTCCCTAAATATTTTAGCATCGATAATGTTTTGAGGCTTCATTTTCCTAGTGGCACGGCCACCACCTTCTCATCTAGCTAGGTTAACAACATAGTTAAAGACGTTTCGAGTTTTGAGGTTTGGGGGCATAAAATCACTTTTATTACCCTTATGGATTGATTATTTGTTTGGTAAGATTTTATAAAAAGAAATTTTATTCACACACCTCTAAATACTAAATACACATCTATTGAATTGTCCTTTTTTCATAAACCCAATATCAGATTTTATTGATATGTTAAAATTATCAAAAGAGATATTTATATAAAAAATAAAGAATCATTGTTGGAATATACTATCTTGCTCTAGAGTTTTCTTCTCCTCTTCGTGAATGAAGATGCAATCAAAAACAATTAACGACACTGATAGATGAACATCCATAATTCTAAAGAAAATAGGCAACAACATACGTAATGAATTAGATGTTGGAAAAATGTCACAAATAGTACCCCAATTATAGACCATTCGACACATTGATACCTCAAGTTTCAAAACTATCACTTTGGTACCTCAACTTCTATTCCGTCATACATTTTGATGCCCGCCGTTAAGTTTTCCATTAAGATAGAAGATATTTGAGCAATATCATATATTTTATGACGGTAATTCCGTCAAATGACATATTTTATTTATGCCTAGTTTCTAGTCATCTCTTCTTACTAGAAACAAAAAATTTCATCTCTTCCAAGTTCCAACCTTGCGTCTTTTGCATTAATCCTAGATTTTTTTTACAAGAACCCATTAACAAATCAACAATTTTCAGTTTAATCCCGAGGGTCAGCGATTTGCTGATCAAAACTCGGCAAACCCAATGGAGCGGCGGTGTTGCCAAGCACGTCTGGTGGTTGGAGATCTTCAATCCAAGATCTGATTCATCTCTGCACTTATAGTTGATTTCTATGCAATAGATTGCTTATAGAACCATGTTGGCGGGAGAGAGTGAGGCATTGTTGCTAACTTATCGACGGAGTTTATCTTGAGTTCTTAATTGATTGTGTAAGAATCACATATTGCAACAATTAATTTTGGCTAAAACTGTTTTTGCAGAGTAGCATGTGACTTTTTCTGCCGTAAAAAGAGCAAAGTTCAATCCGATCATGATTCACGACCAACCAGAACTAATTATAGAGAGTAACCTGACTGAGATAAATACTAAGAATTAGAACCCTCGAGGATGAAGTATGCAAAACCCATGCACCTTCCCTCATGAACGCAAGAGCAGAGGGACGAGGACAACAACCAAGATGCCAGTAGTGTGCATGCCTAAGAACAACGTACCATTAAGGCTAGGACTCGAGGAGGAAAGCTGGCATCGCACATATGAGCAATTAGTTACAAGTTTACATTTGAAGAATGTGGGATGAAGAAGAGGTAAGAAGGGTCAAATTCGGCCAAAAGGCCTGGGATGTTGAAAAATGGGTCTTAAAGTTGTGAAATGAGTGTGCAAAGTTGCTTAAATACCCACTTAGGTTCAAGAGTTAAGATTGAACTTGTACTCTAGATCCAAGGGCTCAAATACAATGAGAAATAGGTAAAATGAAAAGACTAGAATACTAGATAGAAAATAAATAAATAAAAAAGGGTAAATGGGTAAGTGTAGTGTGTGTCTAGTGTGAACACAAATAAATATCTGACCATGATGTGTGTGGTCTACTAATTATTATTGTCATTAATTACATCAATTTTGAATTTGAAATTTGAATACAAAAATGGGCTTGGGTCTACACTTCTGGGCTTCTTTGGTCTTGAGCCGAATTGGCTCGGTCGACCCAATGGTCAGCTAGTTGACTTTTTGTCATTTAGTCGAAAATTGATCTCGAAATCGCTCTTTCTATCAATTCCTTTTTCTTTTTTTACCATAATTTCCTACAAATGAAGAAAACAAAGTAATACTATGAAATAATGCTCGAGTATTCGCTACTTTCAAGGTAATTGGAACTAGAAACGCATGTAAATTGCTACGTATCACAAATTCATGCTGAGCTCTCAATCCTAGCAGACTAGGCTTTCTTAACTATCCTATAGTTTTCACTATGTCAAATCGTAGATAATTTTAGTGAAACTTGTGCACCCAAAAACGACGGAGGAGAAAAAATTCATTAGAAACCATTGAAATGTCAATTCTAAAGATTTTATCTTAAAATTAGTTAAGTTAAAGAAAAATAAAAATAAAAATAAAAATTTAGAAGAATAATAGATAGTTTGTTATTGATTGAAAATACTAAACTTCAATTAAAAAGAGAAACTTTAGAATCGATTTTCAAAAAGGGCCCGCGTCCATCAACAGGAGAAAAGGCGCCAAAACAATGTCCCGCCGAAATTACCGAACTTAAATTTTCCTTCTCTGAACCCAGTTTCCTTGTATGTTATATCCCCGATCAATTTCTGACATCTCTATCTTAAGACTCTGTGGAATACCCACCTCAACCCCGACTGGGTTGGGCTCTAGCTTCTTTTTGAGGTGTGATTTGGATTCCAATCCTTTAAACCCTCACTCTTATGCTTAATTCTGCATTTTCAGACATTTTAGTACTTCCATAGCTGATGGATCTTAGTTCTAATGGAATACAGAGCTGGCAGGCATGATACGAAGAGGCTGGCTATTACAGGCGGTCTCATCGGACAAATTCAGGTGCAACTTTCAATTTGGGTTCAATCGTGATGAATTTATTGTTGTTCAATCTTGGGAGTTTGTTCCTTTGTTCAATTCAGATATAGAGGTTGGCTATTGGAACTGGTTTTCTGAGCATTTCTTTTCAGTTTCTTCTTGTCGGTCAATAAAAAATAGTGTATTATGTTGGTGGTATGTCAGCTGTGTTTCATTTGGAGAGAAATGAAATTTGATCCTTGTAAAGCTTATGCATAGTTCAGACAGATGAATGTTTCATTTGACCCATCACGATGACTTTTAGTTCATTGGTTGCTAACCATTGGTTTTCAGATTTCTTCCTTTTTCCCCCCTTTTCGCAGTGGATGCTTGAGTGGGAACTAATGAACTAACGTGATGAATCATCTAAAAGACAATTTCCATACCATCATTGCTTGTTGCCTTCCATTTTCTACTCGTGTCAACTTCGGTAGTAGAATTGCTTAGTTTTTCTGTTTGATGAACTTTCATATTGATATTCATTGGTAACTTTTTCATGCTTCAGAGGCATTTAGATGATCAAACACTCTACACATTATTGTAGACAACGCAGAAACAGTTGCCTTAGTATTGTCCCAAAACAGGTCTACTTTTATCATCTGAAACTGGTTTCTCAAATTCTTGAATCATTTGCTCTTCTTGCCTCAAACTTCGGTTATCCTACTTTACGATCTATATTTTCTTCAGTAATTGAAGTGCATAGAAACTACAGTCCTGGTGTCTTCACTAAAGTCAGAGATGGACATGCAGGAATTGAAATTCAAGAATTCATTGTGAACCAGTAAGAAACCAAGTTGCCAAATTGTGAAATATGTGGAGAATTAATAGGTTTGATATGCAAATTAATGTGTGTGACCACATCCACCACAATCCAACTTATATATTGAACTGATGCATGGATTCTATTCCCAATCCTGTAGGTTCTTGGCTGCCTATTGTTGGCCGCTAATAGAGTCAGGTGAAAGAGGCATGAGCGTATAACTTTTGTTTTTGGTTGATTGATGTACGTGTAAAATTTCGATTCAGAGGACGTACCTCCCTCATTAGTTTTTTTTTTTTAAGCAGCAGTGCCCTGAAGTATGGCATCCTGGAGTTTTTAGGTATTTGTTTGTAATTTCTTTCATCAAATAGAAGATGATACAGAAAAGAAAAATATCAGATTGCAGAACCATCACTTTTAGATCACAAAATGTAGCTACAAAGGCTCTTTTCTATGATTAAAATTACAAAGACAATGGAAGCTGTAAATATTTCTTTGTTGATATTCTATGCTATGCTGTATATATATGGAAGTCCACCTGCAGCTGCCTGGCAAAAGGCAAAAGTAAACCTAGCTTGTAATATCGCCCCTAAAAAGACCACATCAGTACAACATTGTTTTCGCATCTGGTGCAATCATACGATTATGCTGTAGCACTTTAGCATGATTTCACGATAGCTTTTGCAGAGCTGGCAATAAGATGGTATGGATGGTTATGCTGATATGGTGAGGCATACAGGCCATTTGGTAGCTAGAGACCGGTGTCTAGATCATTGTCCACTCCTCGAAAACCCACCTTGCAGTCCAACGCCATTTCTTAGAATTTGCCAATTTGGAATGGAATCCGGATGCTCTGCTTGCAAGGCTTGGAGGTGAGCTGAGGAACGGGTCAGGTCCTTCAGGTTGGCGAGAGACTTCATCACTTCAAGCATCAAGTCTAGCCTTTGGGTCACGAATAAGACAGCGGGAAGCCAACTAAAATGCCTTTTGAGAACATTTGATTGAGACATGACCGTTGAGTCAATCATCTAAAACCTTTGCATATCTCCAAGATGTGGGGGTGCTCGGGGTCGGTTATTGTCCATAGAGCTTCGTCAAATCAACATGTCAAGCAGAACCGCCCAAAAGCTATATAATTGACTTTTGGAAGTAAGATGTCCTGACAGAAGATAAGTCACATTAAACTTGAATGAAATTGAAAAACTCCTTCAACCATAAATTAGTTAACACTCAAGTATGAGTAAATTTACAGATATGCTACAAGAAACCTGGAGGTGGCATGGGGGAGTAAACTAAAAAAGTCACCAGGATATTATAAAAGATGGTAAGAATTGTCAGTCTTACACTACGTCGGTTGTGTAGCATAAGAAACATGCAGTCATTAAGAGAGACAAATATGTTTACCACCTGACATTATCTAATGATGGTTCAAATCCCACTTGAGAAAGTTTCTAACCTATCTTCATAAACTTAGTAAATGAATAGCATAACTAAAATGCTAATATGTATCCATACAGCATCTGATGCAGAAACACTGTCCTTTCCTAGGGGAAATGCTTTTGGACCAACATCATAAGCAAAAGGCCAAAAACATCTAGGACACAAATAATATCAACACTTCAAAGCTGAAATTAACACAAAACTTATCACAGCCTTCATCGTCAGATTCCAAAGCTACCATAACATAAATACAACATAAGCCAAAATAGCTCAAAACAACTTGCAGGAGTAAAGGCAAACATAATTCTTGAAGAATAAGAAAATAGTAGGCATCAACATAAAAATGGAGAGGGCTCAAAGAACAGAACAATGATTAAAAGTACACTGATGATACATGCAGAAGCAATTACAGCTACATCACCTTCTTATATATCTTTGTGACTTGTGGTTTGATACTCTTAAGATCGACACGGTAACCTCATCATATCGCTCCTAATTTAGTCTTCGGTAAAGACAGGAATCAAATTGAGTTTTGGAGTAGGAAATAGATTTAGAAAAGTTAAGCAGTACTAGTCTTGTAACTTAAAATGAAAATGAAATTGAAATTGAAATGTTTCAACACAAAAGTAGATAATTAATTGGTGTATGGATAGATAACCATTAAGAACTAAATAAGCATCTTCCGGTCATTTCAAGGAAGACTACATATATAAACAGTATATAGATGTACATAAATAAGCATACCTTTCATCTAGGGTCCATTAGCTCATAAACCTATATCTAATTCATGTGCAATTCGACGTGCAATTCGTTTCTAATATCAACCATAAAATGACATTGTAAGTAAGCCCTTGTTGTTGTTTGAAGCAAAATAGCATTAATGCATGATACTGCATACAGAAAAATTCAACTCATTTGACTCATGCCCTGTTTTATTCATTATAAACATGTAATTCACATCCCAGGGTTAATTACATAGAGAAAAATTCAACTCATTTAACTCATCACCGATACCAAGTTGGAGTAAACAGTAATCATCTCAAGTACAATTTCATTCAAAGAATTCGTAAACATTCAACCAGTTAATGGAAATAGTAAAGACTCATGAAATTGTTGGACTAAAATACCGAAGAATTTGTAATACATTCAACCAATTAATGGAATTAGTAAAGACTCATAATATCATTACAAACATTACATAAAGAGTCTCGGTGAGCATTTCTTAAAGAAAATTACTCATTTCATAAACTTCATAGCCTTTGTTACTCGGACAACATTATTTTAGCCTGACAAAAGAGAACATCAGACCTCAGCCCTGAAATTTCAACTACATACCGTACCTATGCCCAAATAGATATTATATGAAATGAATCAAATCGCACAAAAGTATCTGCCTACCCAAAGCCTAGAACTTAATCATATCTCGGTGACATATCCTAAACCAACTTAGGGAGTTGCTGATGGTGGTGTTAGTGGATAGAGCAAGACCAACAAATCTCTTGGTGGTGGAGGGGGTGGAGGTGGAAAGCACCTCTCCCAGATCACAAGAACAGCCCAAAATACCGCAAATCCCCCACCCAAGACTGCTCCAGTCTTCATCATAGATAAGATACTTGAAGCCTTGTCAAGACACTCGGTAACCTTGGGGAGAATTTGATCATTGACCTTAGGAAGAATACCATCATTCACTTTCTTCAAGCATTCATTGCTCTATTCATTAGTTCGTAACTATTTTAGCTCAGTGCTCACTTTGAGTACTTTATTTCATTTTGTTTTCAAAGAGGTTTTGGTTCTTGTCCCCCTCTCTCCTCTTGTGTTTTCTTTTCCTTTTTTAATAAAATAAAATAGAGGGATGGGCGGTGGGTTCCCGGTTGCGATGGCCCCCTTTCTTTTGAGATTGTGGGTGGGTGCCAGTCACCCCATATCGGCTGTCGCAGAGGAACTAATATCGCCTAATCCTCTATTTAATTGATAAAAAAAAAAAAAGCATTCATTGACTTGAGGAAGAATACCATCATTCACTTTCTTCAAGCATTCATTGGCTAGAGGAAGAATATCATCATTCACTATCTTCAAGCAATTCTCCAGCTCGGACATACTGGAAAAGACATTCACCTAGCCAAGTGTATAGAAAGATTAGGAAAAAAAAATGTTACATGTAACATGTAGATGTTAGACTTGAGAAATTAGCAAGCACATACGTTAGCCTCTAGTTCAGTACTACGGATGAGTTGAGTGAACAGTTGTAACTAGGGTCTCAGGCAGCAAGAGCACAATAATTTGAACTCATATTACCAAATGAATCAACCATTCAAATCCAAACATTTAAATGACCACTATAGTTGACTTGTTTATGCAATTAATTTCATCTTCTCTCTGGTCTGCTTTCCACAGATATTGTCTTGTTTTTACATGTATTCTATTAAGCTACGCATACTCTTGTTTCTCAAGAAAACAAGAAGGTTATATTCTACTTGTTTCTACAAGAGTTTCAGATTTAACACGATCAGAGTCATTGGCTAGTCTTCTCTCCTTGCTGCCTTTTTTCCCTAAATAAAATGCACACAATTAACTAATTACCTGCATCGATAATGCTTTGTGGTTGAAAGTTTAGGGTTTAGCGTTTAAGAATGTTACTAAACCCTAAAAGTTCCTTCTAATTGTCCTTGCTTCCTTTCTGAATTTCAAAGTAGAAATCTAGAAGTACGGGGCAAAAGCAAGTCAAATTAATTCCATAGAACATGGTTGCAGTATTGCAGATCATGAGTTTGACGAGATAGATAGCTTCCTTTAATACCTAATACTTCGATGTGTTTTGAAGAAAGATTAATTGTCCTATATTACACAAACACAAGAACCAAAGGCATATTAACAGAAGACACATACCTGATGTGGGGAGGAGTCGAACGTCATTAGTGCAAGTCCTGGTCTTCAGCAAGTCTCTAAGTCTGAGTAATCTCTCAAGGGGGCGAATGACTATAGAACTTGTTACAAGGACCTCGACTTATATAGAGGTTAATATTAGGATTCAAGTTTAGAGATTAATATGGGAAGAATCCTAATATTGAAAGAATTACTCCTCTATTAATTGCTCGATATTCAAGTTTATTAAGTTTCCTTAATTGATATAGTTTACCTATACAATATTCATATTGTAACAGGATTATATTATACAATCTCAGTCACTTTATTCTTAAGTCAGTAACTTGTTAAGGTAATTACTTCATATTAATAATGATGAGTTCCACAAAATAAATTAATCTTACAAAACCCTAACCAAGTCTCTAAGTCTGAGTAATCTCTCAAGAGGGCGAATGACTATAGAACTCGTTACAAGGACCTCGACTTATATATTAGGATTCAAGTTTAGAGATTAATATCAAGTTTAGAGTTTATGAAAAGAATTACTCCTCTATATTATTTATCAATATTAATTACTCAATATTCATGTTTATTAAGTTTCCTTAATTAATATAGTTTACCTATACAATATTCATATTGTAACAGGATTATATTATACAATCTCAGTCACTTTATTCTTAAGTCAGTAACTTGTTAAGGTAATTACTTTATATTAATAATGATGAGTTCCACAAAATATTAATCTTACAAAACCCTAAAGTCCTTTGTATATAAGTTATAAGTTAACTATTTTGTGGATGTTCAATGCTTATGTTTTTGTATACCTTTTAGTTTTTCTAAGAAGTTAACGTGAAGATTGTTGCTCTAAATTTCCTCGTTCCATTTTATAGCCAAGGATTGAAAACAAACAGAAAAAGAATGGATTTTTAAATTGTATGGAGGTTCCCTCAAGTTATTTCCGTGGTAAAAGTCTTTTGGCTTATGCCACATGGTCCATTTTTTTATGAATAGATCAGATCGACTTTTAGAGAAGGAGGTTTTCTAAAAGGAAATTGGGGAAACAGAGTATAACCGAGAGTTTTTTTTTTTTTTTTTTTGTCCCTAAATATTTTAGCATCGCTAAACAGTTAACTATTCTAATGATCGATAAACAGTTAAGTTTGGGTATTGGGATATAACATATGTAGTTAGTTCCAGTCATATGGGCTTATGTTGGAGAAGACCGGGAAGTCATTGTGGTGTTGTTTGGTTTGACGTTAGTGCTTGCACTTGGTGGCAGCAGCATTGTACTCTATTTTTGGTGGATTTTGTTTTACAGGTGAGATATTATTGTTAGTAGTAAATGTTGTCGGCCGATTGTTATATGGTGGTGACGATAACGGTCGGTGCATACTTTCATTCATGTTGGTATCCCGGAAATATTTGGTGAAATTGGGCTTGTACGGTCAATTGTGCTTATGTCAGTGTTCAGGCTTACGTTAGCTTTTCAGGGTTGCGCAACTTAGGTTTGCAAACAAGTTGTTTGAATCTTAGAACTGTATACATAATTTGTTTTGGGCTGTTCTTCAAATTACGCAGCTAAGCCCAAAGGTCTACTCATAAGTAATATGAAATCCTTTACCAAGTTTTGACTCTCTTGGGTACACCCTTGACTATGAGATGTTGTACTTTCTGAATGTAATTTTCCCAAACCTGAATATGAATTTTCGGATGCTGATTTTATCAGGGGTTCTCAAAGCACATACTCATTAGTTTTATTGTGGCGTAATTATCAAAATACCTCCCAAACTTGGTCCTAATTGTCAGTATACACTCCAAACTTGTAATTGCGAAAATTTACATCCTGAAATTGGTAAAAATTATCAATTTACACCACCCTCTCCATTAATTGTGACCTTTTCTATCCAAACCTGAGCATGTACCCATTTTTCGATAGTAATTTTATTAAAAGGCCTCAAGGAGCCACATACTTGTAATTATTTTATTTTATTTATTATTTTTTTTTTTTTTTGAAATAGGGCTGGTATAGCTGCCCTTAAGCCTTGATCATTAATGAAATCGTAGAACATTGGGGGACATTGTGCCTGAACCTAAAAATACAATAAGCATCAAGAGAACACTCTGAGATAATAACATGCGTCTCAACTAAACATATGTATTCTAACAAGCACCAATTAGCGAAGAGTACTCTGTTGGCTACTCCATCCTCTTTATAATTGTGGTAACATATTGGAAATGTATTGCGTAGTGAAGCCATAATTTACTATTATTATCAACTTTCCGACTATGTTGCCGTCATAAAATCAATCCAGTAGCTCTTAGTTTTATCCTTCCACTAGGAGGATCCAGCCATTTGATGAAGTAAGGAACTCGTCGCCTAGCCAGAACAGACGAGGCACACAAGGTGCATCAACCGGGACAAAGCCCAACTAATCCTACCAGATAATGACAGTGACTTGTTAATAACATAAAGCCACCGACTATTCAAAAGTAAAAACTAGCATAAATCTAAAAATAAAAGAATCAGAAAATGCAACCTATGTATTTTATGTTGTGTATTTCTGTGGAAAGTATCAGAAAAGACAAATATCTAAAAAAATAACTAAAAAGCTCTTTGTGGCAATGTATTAATTTATAATTTTGTGCAACATAGCAACAGAAATAAGGAAAAATTTTGCTTCCTGATACAATAAGTGGTTAATTTTGTTAAGATTAAGATTACTCTTTCACTAGTACAAATTAGTATATTTCCGGGGATTTATATCTTCTGATTTTCTCCGAAATATTGCATGTAGTACGTACTTCTGATACAGATAGAGAATTTTAGATGAATGAAACCTGATGGACATCTTTGCTATTTATAATAAAATTTAGTTGCTCATCCTCTTTCAGTATGATTATAATGAGTTTAATGGAACTCATTTAATTTTTGAAAGTAAATCTTCTACTTGCAGAGCACTGAGTTCCAAAAATCTTGGATAACTGTATAACTGCAGGCATTTGTGAACCTTGTTCTTACGTTGTCATGGAGACTCTGTGGTCATGTTTGCACCATACTACTTCAATGCCTACATGTCCTTCCAGATGACTGGAGTTACTAATATACTTGTGGGTCATGGTCAACCAGATACACTTTACCCAGATGCAGGTGAGAAGCTTCATGAACTTCTAATTGCATAAAAACGTAAAAGAAACATCAAATTTCTGAACTTCCATGTAATAATTTTCTTCCGTAGGCCTGGATATAAGTATAACCTTGCTGTGTTAGACAGGGTAGTCTGGTGTGTTAGGAGTACAAGCAGTCAAAGGCTTGTTATCTGAGTTGCTAAATAACAATACACCACCCTAAGTTTAGGATGGGATGATTGATGCATTTGAACAGCCCAACTTGGACATGTTATGGTAGGCATGCCAATTCTGACACTTAGGACTATTGATCATGGATCTATTCGTTGGAATGTCTGATTGGTCCAGTGCATAATTAAAGGTATATAAATGTTGCATCTTCTGTATGGGGTGGGGACATGGGGTTAAGCTCTTATATAAATATCTGACAAATTAAATAGAGGGTGGGAAGGGGAGGAATAAATTTTCTAGCAAGTGAATTGGTGAGTTTAATTTGTTTTTTGGAGTCTAGACACAAATGTGATATTTCTGACATTTTTTAGCGAATTTTCTCTCTTGACATCATGCTACTTTCTTAACTTTCAGACTGGTTGGAGAAAACACTGTCAGAAACAAAACCAACCCCAAAACTTGTCACAGTTGTTAATCCTGGCAACCCATCTGGAACCTACATTCCAGAATCCTAAATTCCTCTTCTTACTTCGCCTTGCAGTCCAAGTGCTGGATACTCACCCAGTCAGCCAGGGTACTCCCCATCATCTACTAGCCAGTACACCCCGCAAACGAGTGAAAAGGATGATAAGGATGACAGGAGCACTCGCTAAGGCAATAACCTTTTCTGAAGCTGGAGAGAGCAAAGGTCTTTTTTGTTCAAGCTCTCGTCTTTTGATTAGCGATGCAACCAAATACTTTATTAGCGATGCATCCAAATACTTTCATATGCCTTTTTGATTCGGCAAAAGTATGTATGCTCTGTGGTTATAGACAAAAGATGATAACAACTATAATACTGTAATGTTGCCGTGAGGAGAAAAAAAAGAGAGGCCTTTTTTTTTTTTCCCAGAGAATGATGGTCATTTAATTTGCTTTATATCACTCTATATGGATGGATGACTGTAGCACTGATACTCTTTTTTTTTCTGTCTGAATCTGCAGTTCACCTTCTAGTTTCACAACCTGGACCTATTTTGTGGAATTGAGTGAGATTGGAAAGACTCTGGAGCAGCCTACTACTTTGCTGCGCCTCAGCTCTTTGTTGCCAAAGTTACTTGCCGTGTTCAGTGATGTATTGTTTATCAGTTCGGTGTACTGAACCTGTCATGTATTGCTAGCTTTGTAACACATTTTGTTTGCGATATCCTATAAAACATTGTAAGAGTACAATAACTAGTTTATTGCACGATAGTGCACCCCCTTGTAATGAAAAGGAATAGTTTGGCTCTCAATCTTCAACAAGAGTTTATTGTTAATCTGTAACTATCATTGACATCTTTAGTGAGAATTGCTTGAATCTTCATTATTGTAAACGTTGTTGAATTTTGCACTGCCGCCGGCTCACGTGGGTTTTTTCAGAAAGATTTCTTTATTCAAGCCGGCTTGGCATAGAGCGATCACTAGACCACTTCCAATTTTCATTACTCGATCCACAGCTTATTCCTAAACATTATGTGTGTGACAATGTCAACGATCTCACTCTTCCGGTTCGCCCAATGTTCTTGAAAATAATTCTACTATATATGTATATGAATTACAAGAACACGAAGAACAATTGAGCTGAAACTCAACGCTCAAGAATGGAGAGGCCATCGAAACTGAAAATCAAAATCTTGAAGTTTCTATCTCAAGCTGCAGCGCCTGCAGTCACCTACAAAAGCCCGCCTGCTAGTCCTCGGAATCCTATCGTATCAATCATTCCGAAAGAGGCTAGGAGAAAGCCGAGGAATGGGTCCAGTAGTTTTGCGACAAAAGAACCCACTTCCCCGAAGGTTTCTTGCATGGGTCAAGTCAAAGGCAAGAAGAAGAAAAAGAAGAGTAAATCCAAGCCTAAGCAGGTCGGCCCTCCACCACCACCACCACAAGAGAGCACCAGTCTGGCTCTCTCTGTTCCTAAAGAGAAGACTTTCAAGGTTTCAAATGTCATCCCAAAGGTGCTCATAAACAATAAAGGTAAGACTAAGGATGACGGTTCGGTAGCTACAAGCTCATTATCTAGAACTAGTCGTGTTCCAGAAAGAGTGCCTTCATTGGGTCAGATGAAGAGGTTTGAGAGTGGCCGCGGTGTGTTGTCTGATTTTGATTTAATAAAGGTTGATGATGATGATGACAACATGAAAATTGGGGTAGGTGGAGATGAAGAATATGATGATGAGGATGAGAAGAAAGAAGTAATTATTCTGTGGAAAAGAAGAAGCATGTCTCCTCCTATGCCTCTTCAGTTGTGAAATATACATGACTTTCTGTTGTTATTGGTTTTCCTTGCTTCAAGTTTTGTAAACCAATTTTGCATTACATTCAATATATGTTCATATTCTATTATGTTATGCTAACAAAATCAGGGAACAAATATATAGAGGCATGGAGATGAATAAATAAATTCAGGTAAAGGGCATGGCTCTTTTTTTTTTCAAAAAAAAAAAAAAAATGGAGGTATAGATATGAATATTAGATGACAAGGGAGCTAACAAGTAACAAGGAAGCTCATCTTTCAGTGCACAATAGGGTTTGGGGAAATCACTTGTGATATTCATAGGATGCAGTGGCGGAGCCAGAAAATGATCTCTACCTGCACTTGAAAGTTGAAAAAAAAAAAAAAAATTTAAACTTAGAATATATTAAAATTTTAATAAAAAAAAAAAATTTGAAAGATCAATTTTTTTTTTAAATTACATATTTTATTAATCAAACATTCAACTACGTTCAACTACATGAAAGGATAGTGTTAATGTTTTTGTATTGAGAAGCTAGAATGGTACTAATGTTATAAAAAGGAAGAAATAAAAAAAAATGTTGACAAATTGTGGCTGGTACCAACGCTCGAACCTGGGACCATGCTCAAGTACTTGGATACCTCCACCATTGCATCACAACAACTTTTCGTGCAAAATGAAACCAAAAACATATATAATGAAGATCTTACTGGGGCACGGGACCCACCGTGCCCCAACGTGGCTCTGCCTCTGATAGGATGTCACAAATAATACAAATAATTGAAATATGTATGAACTTTTGTGAAATAAAAAATAAATATTCAGCTACTTTAAATTGGTTTGAGATGCAGTGCTGAATCGAGGAACATCATGTTTGAGCGGGGGCTCGGGGCCGTCAGGAATAAGCACTACGTCATGCTGCTGGACACTGGGGTGCTTGGCCAGTACCGTGCCTGGCGAAGGCTTGCTTGGCGGTGTCGTGCCTGACAGACCGATATTTGAAGAAGATGGATGATTGATGCTTAACAGACTGATGTTTGGAATTGACTGCTTTTAGGCGCTTGTTGCTTGCGGGGGTGTTGATGATGACGAAAAATAAAGATGAGTTGCGTTATGGAGCTTGGCGCGACTATGCTTGTGCTTGGCGCTGATGATCGATCGAAGAAGAAGGCTAAGTGGGTGTGGCGTTGTCTTAACGTTGACGGACTCAAATGTGTGATAGGTAACGTATAGAGTCAGAGGCTCTAATTAACCTGTGTGTGAGAGAGAGAGAGAGAGAGAGACACACACACACACACACAAGAAGTATAATGGTTTGTCTCCCGTTTTGGGAGAGATTACGTCTACTTGAAATGTTTGACTGTGGATTTGGGACTTGCGGCCCAAGTGGATTACAAAGGTTGTAATGGAATGGTTATCTAAGTGGGAGGAGGTCTCATTTATAAGTAAGGGAGCCTCCCCTCTTTGGTGGGACTCAAAGTTCCCTTTTCTAGTCTCCAAAACTTTATTGTGAAGCATCTTAGCAAGGCCGGGAGTGTGGCTTCCCGGTGAGGTCTTGGTCGCCTCCGACCACCATAAGGTAGCTTGGATGCTATGGGATGCATGTCGCGGTCGGGTCCTCCCATGGCTTGTGGGCCTACTAAGAGGGTATTACTCATGCTTGGTGATATAGCAAATCCTCCATACTAGTGGAGATATATACATATTAATCCATTTTTATTTATTTTGTAGGAAATAAGCGGAATCGAGAAAATGGACATAAAAATAATGCAAAATGGTGAAAATCGGAATTCTCGACAAAAGGACAAAATTATCGTGCTTAATTAACCAATAATTGCTCATTGGATTTGTTTTGATGAGGCTGAAATGTTTTTCTTAGCACCCTGACGTAAAATTCAAATCTAATATTCTATGAAAGTTGTGTTCCAAGTTTGCAAGGCAAATTTCACATTTACAGGTCAATGGCCAAGATAAGGGCAGTTGTGAAACATATATGCAGATTTTTTTTTATGACAACATATATGCAGATTAATAGATCCTATTTCGCTTTTTTATTTACTAATTGATAATTAAGGCAATTTAATATTCACATACCAACAATATCTAAAGCAACTGCATATTGTGTAAGAAAATCCAGTACGCTCTCTTGCTATGGCAAGGAAAGCCTGCAACAAGTTAATAGAGGCATGAAAATGAAACACCATGGATTATCCCAGATTTGCGTTCTTATACCAAATAATGGAAATTGATGGCATTTCCATAGATGGCAAAAAAATCACCCTAAAAATTAAGGCATGAGGTTAACTTCCACTTCATCCAGTAATCCAGGTGGATCGTATACTGAATAGATATCATATTATATTATTTAATTACTATAAACCATTAAACCTTGAGGTTCAAAACTAATGATTTGCAACCGTTCAAAGTTCAAGGTTTATATTGATTAAAGAATTTAAACCATTTATCATTTTTGATTGAAATTCACATGTTATTTTTGTTTTCTATTTTAGGAAACCATCTTTGTATATAAACCGGAGTGGGAGAACGAATTAATCAAGCAATTGAAAACAGTTTCTGCTAAAAGTTCCTGCTAGTTAGCAACAAAATAAACTAGTTAGCATAACCAAAACAAAAAAAAAAAGTGAGAAGAGCTTAGCAATGGAGGCTAGTACTAATACTGTGTTGAGATGTGTGGCATTGCTAGGCATGCTTGCCCTTTCATCAGCAGTAGACCCAGCTCCTCAAGAGCCAGCTGCTCAAGACGTAGCTCGTCAAGACCCAGCTCTTCAAGACCCGATTTTCGCTCCAAGCAAAATAAAACTTCTAACATGTGGCAAAAAGTGTGCCATCTCTTGCGCTATGAGCTTATTCAGTCCTGCAACCTATGTAGGGTGCGTCACACTTTGCATGGCTGCCTGCAAGATTCCGTCGGACCAACAAATTTCCAACGTACAGGAAACTTCCGACGCTACCTATGGTTGTACTCGTAGTTGTGTGACCTCTATGAGCAATGTCATGACCACTAATGCCAAACTCTCCACGAGCAATGAGATGACCACTCCTGCCAAACGCTCCATTTCTGGTACCTATACTTCTACTTAAACTCTCTCTGTCTCATTTCTATTTTGACTGTGATTTGAAGTATTGAAGAAATTATTGTTTGACATGCAGATCTTCGTCTCTATGCTGAAGGCTATGTTGATTCTTGCTTCTTGAGCTGCAACAAGAACAATAAACTTTTTTAGATAATTTAATCAATTTCTAGCTAATAGCATATGTCAGATTCAGTGGTACATCCCAGTGTAACTATAAAAAATATTGAATAATAATTGTAGAAGATTTATATACTCAATGTATATCTTGCAATTGTCCATACTGAATGTGTACTTATTTCGATAAAAAAAAAAATAACATTAAGAATTTCCTCATTTGTTTTTACTCGTTATATTTTCTTTCTTTTAATTTCCTTTTGGTTCATTATATGTGTTTGTCATAGTGAATGTTTTTTATTTATTGGGTTTTTGACCATTTGCCCTAATTCTAGGAACTTTTTTCCCCCTTACACCACCCCCATATTTTTTTTCCCACTTAAGTTTTTTTTTTTTTTTAAAACTATTTTACCCTCATCCCTTTGTTACATAGAGAGAACGGAAGAGAGAGAAGCCATAGGAGACTTCATCGAAGTCCGGTTACAGGCCGCCGCCCACCGGACTTCTCTGAAAACCTAGTCAGAGGTCGTCAGATATCTCACAGGTCACCGGAGAGATTTATTGCCCCCCCCCCCCCCCCCCAAATAAATAGGGTAATAAAAGTTTATAAAACCTCACCAGAGGTCCTTAAGAAGGTCATCAGAGATCTCATAGGGGGGCGAAGAGGTTTATTGCCCCCCCAATAAACCTTTTGGTAGCCGAAATGGAAAATAATTTTCCTAAAATTAGACAAATAAAACTTTGATTAAGGAAAAAAAAAACGAGGAGATTACATCAATTCAAAACATTTATTGCCCCCCAATAATTTTTTTTTTCTTTTTGGGCCTTCTGCCCCTATTTTACCCCGGAAAAAAAAATTTGACTTGGGAAATGCTCTGGGCACCCACGTCTTCTTCTTCCCCGATTGTAGACTCGGGACCAGAACCCTAAGTTCTTCATCATACCCTTTCGTACAACTTGTTTTTTCCGGATCGGATCCCATAGTTGTTGCTCGGAAACTCGTTTGGATCCCACAGTCGTCGCTGGGTCACCATTAACACCTTGCACAGTCCGGTTCCAGCGTCATTGCCCGATTAGGATCCCACGGTCAATGGGTCACTATTAATGCCTTGCATGGTCTGCTTCCAACGTCGTTGACCAGCGTGGTTTAGATTGACCTCTATAAAACCTTGATTGGAGGCCTGCTGTCGTGAATGTTGAAGCTGAAGAAGCTTCGGCTGCTCGACACGTCGGTGAGCTGACTGACGGGGCCAAACCTGTACGAGCTCAGGTTGTTTCAAAACAAGCTCACCGGCGAGCTGCCGCAAAATCTCGGCACGAACTCGCCATTGAAGTTGAACGACGCTGCGCCGGAGTTGGGGAGAGAGAGAGAGGGAGAGGAAGGGAGGGAGAGAGAGAGAGAGAGAGAGAGAGAGAGAGAGAGAGAGAGAGAGAGAGAGAGAGAGAGAGAGAGAGAGAGAGAGAGAGAGAGAGAGAGAACTTATGTAATTAATTAATTAAGTCAAGGGCAAAATTATCATTTTGCTTTAAACAAGGTAAGTGGAAATAAAAATTTGTTGCTGAGGTAAGTAGGATACTTTTGTCCAATTTTAATACTTTGGTCAATGACCTTTTTTTATTTTCTTTTATAAGAGCCGATGCACCACAAGAAGCAAAAGGTAAAGTTTTTTCTCCCATTTGTGCACCATTCACCAATCTTGTCTTTACCTCCTAATTTTTTCATGCACCCCAAATAGGCAAGGTCAATGCCCCTTAACTATCCACTATTTAATACAATACAATGGTTCTTGTGCAATGATAATTTTCAGGGTCCCACCATGCACCCTGATCTCAGCTAGAAGACAAAACCCATGCGGTTAGTTGAGGCCAAGCAATTGGCTTATTCGCTCAAGCCATGAAATTAATGGGTGGTTAATATGTGTTGTTTGTGATGATGAGGTGAGGAAGAACTAGTGATGAAGATTTGTTGGAAGTATGTATATGGTATTAGGGTTCGATGAATCGATCGAAGGAGTGAATTGGTGAGACAGATCGAAGATTAAGGATTTGAAGGAGAGAATGACATAATAGGTAAATATGGCTAAATTATTTCATGATCAAGTATAGACTTGACCAAATGGGCCAATTAAACTCAGACACGTATTATTAATAATAATACGTGAATTTATTTATTTCGGTACGGGCCGAGCCTATACAGTATTTAAAAGGCTGAAACCGGTCTGTTTCTTCTAATCAGTACGGAACGAGCCTAAACAATGACTTTTAGGTTTTCAAAACCGGCCCATCTTGGCACTTAAAGAGTCGGGTTCAGAATTTCGGTTTTGTGTGCCCAAACCTATATGGTCAAGTGCATGGCTGTTACTTAAAAATTGCTCGTTGGATTCGTTCTTTCTTCTTCTTTTTTTTTTCTTTTTTTTGGCTCATTGAATTTGTTTTGATGAGGCTGAAATGTTTTTCTTAGCACCCTGACGCAAAATTCAAATCAAGTATTCTAAGAAAGTTGTGTTCCAAGTTTGCACGGCAAATTTTATTTGTTAATAGATAATTCAGGCAATTTAATATTCACTTACTAACAATATCTAAAGCAACTGCATATTTTGTAAGAAAATCCAGTACGCTCTTTTGCATATGGCAAGGAAATCCTGCAACAAGTTAATAGAGGATTGAAAATGTAACACCATGGATTATCCCAAATTTGCGTTCTCATACCAAATAATGGAAATTGATGGCATTTCCATAGATGGCAAAAAAATCACCCTAAAAATTAAGGCATGAGGTTAACTTCCACTTCATCCAGTAATCCAGGTGGATTGTATACTGAATAGATATCATATTATATTATTTAATTACTATAAACCATTAAACCTTGAGGTTCAAAACTAATGATTTGCAACCGTTCAAAGTTCAAGGTTTATATTGATTAAAGAATTTAAACCATTTATCATTTTTGATTGAAATTCACATGTTATTTTTGTTTTCTATTTCAGGAAACCATCTTTGTATATAAACCGGAGTGGGAGAACGAATTAATCAAGCAATTGAAAACAGTTTCTACTAAAAGTTCCTGCAAGTTAGCAACAAAATAAACTAGTTAGCATAACCAAAACAAAAAAAATAGTGAGAAGAGCTTAGCAATGGAGGCTAGTACTAATACTGTGTTGAGATGTGTGGCATTGCTAGGCATGCTTGCCCTTTCATCAGCAGTAGACCCAGCTCCTCAAGAGCCAGCTGCTCAAGACGTAGCTCGTCAAGACCCAGCTCCTCAAGACCCAATTTTCGCTCCAAGCAAAATAAAACTTCTAACGTGTGGCAAAAAGTGTGCCATCTCTTGCGCTATGAGCTTATTCAGTCCTGCAAAATATGTAGGGTGCGTCACACTTTGCATGGCTGCCTGCAAGATTCCGTCGGACGAACAAATTTCCAACGTACAGGAAACTGAAACTTCCGATGCTACCTATGGTTGTACTCGTAGTTGTGTGACCTCTATGAGCAATGTCATGACCACTAATGCCAAACTCTCCACGAGCAATGAGATGACCACTCCTGCCAAACGCTCCATTTCTGGTACCTATACTCCTACTTAAACTCTCTGTCTCATTTCTATTTTGACTGTGATCCGAAGTATTTAAGATATTATTGTTTGACATGCAGATCTTCGTCTCTATGCTGAAGGCTATGTTGATTCTTGCTTCCTGAGCTGCAACAAGAATAATATACTTTTTTAGATAATTTAATCAATTGCAGGGCAGTAGCATGTCAGCTTCAGTGCCTTGTGTAAATATAAAAAAAATGAATAATAATTGTAGGAGATTTATACACGTAATGTATATCCTGCAATTGTACATACTGAATTTGTTTTGATCAAGAAAAAAAATAACATTAAGAATTTTCTAGTTTGTTTTTATTCGTTATATTTTCTTTTAATTTCCTTTTGGTTCATTATATATGTTTGTCATAGAGAATGTTTTTTTAATTTTTTTAAAGTGATATGTGCGAAGAGAAAAACCCTAAGCGGCCTCCACTTTACCACACCAAACCCTAAGCAAACGCGGACCTTTGTTGTCGTCGCTCTCCACCATTTTTCAATCCCCACATCATCTCCTACAGATCTCATCATGTCGAACATTAATTCTATCACCAAAAGCTTTGCTACCTCACTAGCTATTGCTACCAATAAGGTTGTGGACATCTCCTACATGGCGGATGAGGGAGCACAGCGGAATGCTCAATCATATCTTCTGGCAAGGCCTCTGACTCAGAAGCTAATGTTAATGCTTTGATCCGTAGGGATCTAATTAACGATAAGTAAAGAGAGAGAGAGAGAGTTGACACGAGATGTATAGTGGTTCGCCTCCGCATGAGCGGGAGACTACGTCCACTTGAAAGCTATACTAGTGTGTCGAGCCTTGCGGCCTAACAAGATTACAAGAGATGTAATGAATGTCTTGAGTTGTGGGAGGAGGCATTCCTTTTATAGATGAAGGAATGCCCTTCCTCTACTTATTCTTCGATGTGGGACAAGTTTCCACATATTTCTAGTCTATTTAACATGTAGAAAGCTATGTTGTGGTGGCATCTTGGCAAGGGCGGGAAGGTGGCTTCCCGGTGGCGGATTTGCGACTTCCGGATACCGCCGCGTAGCTTAAACATAGGGCTACACGATGCAAGTCTCGGTTGGGCCTCACCATGGCTTGTGGATGTCTCAAAGAGGGTGTTACTTATGCTTGGTGATGTAGAGAACTAGCTTGCTAGTGTAGGTATGAACAAGTCCCCGAAGTCCCCGAGTAAGAGTAGCTTCTTGGTTGGGGAGTTCAAATCATGAAGTCATCAAGCATAAGTAATATCCGAGAGGCGCACGGCCCCTACAAGTCCCCGAGCTCCGCAAGCAAGAAGGGACTCGTTAACCTGCACAACAAAAACAAAAAGCAGGCATACGTAGAATGCGCGTTGCCTGGAGCAACAAAAGTGAATTGTATGGATATGCGTTGGCATATATAAACGTATGAGGTGCGTGATACATGTTGATGTATGCACGCGAATGGCGTCGAGGACGATCGATTATGACGTACAAGCTCGAGAGCGCGTATGGTCGTGTGAGCATATGGATTGCATATGATAAATGTACGTTGTATGAGCGCTGCGAAGGTAAGTGTTTGTTTGGTTGTCGCTTGTATTAATGGAACGCGAAAAGAATTCAATTTGTCGGGAGCGACAAATGGTAGAAGAATTCCATGTTCCATTAACGTGTGGTGTGTCGAGTAGACATGAATGTGAAGATTGGGAATGCCGGGAAGGCGTGAGCGGGAAGCTCGAGGATTGCCGGGAAGGCATGAGCGGGAAGCTCAAGGGGGATGAGCGGAAGCTCAATGGGTTGCCGGGAAGGCATGAGCGGGAAGCTCGTGAGCGGAAGCTCAATGGGTTGCCGGGAAGGCATGAGCGGGAAGCTCGTGAGCGGAAGCTCAATGGGGCGCCGGGAAGGCATGAGCGGGAAGCTCAAGGGGGATGAGCGGAAGCTCAATGGGTTGCCGGGAAGGCATGAGCGGGAAGCTCGTGAGCGGAAGCTCAATGGGTTGCCGGGAAGGCATGAGCGGGAAGCTCGTGAGCGGAAGCTCAATGGGGCGCCGGGAAGGCATGAGCGGGAAGCTCAAGGGGGATGAGCGGAAGCTCAATGGGTTGCCGGGAAGGCATGAGCGGGAAGCTCGTGAGCGGAAGCTCAATGGGTTGCCGGGAAGGCATGAGCGGGAAGCTCAAGGGGGGTGAGCGGAAGCTCAATGGGTTGCCGGGAAGGCATGAGCGGGAAGCTCGTGAGCGGAAGCTCAATGGGGCGGGCCCCTGCTAGGCCCCGCTAGAGAGTCCCCGACTCCCCAGCGCCATGTTTGTTGAGGGGGAGCTGCACGGAGCAGAGGGTGTTGGGAAGCGATCCCAATCTTTGGTACCCAAGCGTCGGGGTTAACTGCCGGATCAATGGCTGCCGTAGGCTGCGTTAACTAGTCCCTTGCTGCCGGATCAATGGCTATTATGAGGCGTTGCCTGACCGCATGGCGGTTTTGGTCGTAGACCGTGGATGTGTACAGTATGTATTTGCATGAAAAAATGACAAACACATAGAGCAAGCATGTACAAGTAGTAAAGTGGCCAAGAACATGTCGTAGGGCATGCCTAAGGGTCATGGAGACATGTATAGACATGGCAATAGTTGTAATTGCGAGAGCGTAAGAGATAAGATGTAGTTTACTTATCGTATGCCGATTTGGAGGCTGGCGGAATTGGCCGAGCATGACGATCCATTGCTTGGCGGATAAAGTATGCCGATAATGTGCGTCAACTCGTAGTTGCTCTTGAATGCGTGATAGAAATAGTTGAATTTCCTTGCAAAAATAGATGATTAGTATGCGGATTTGTAAAATCGACACCAATAATTTGCATGTGTGTTTTGCATATGTACTTTGATAAGATTGTACGCAAAGCGTACAAGCAAATGTGGTGGTTGATGACAAATAACATGCTTGATTATGATTGTAATATGAATTTCCGTTTGGCAATGAAATGTTTAAAGAAACATGCAAACTATTGGTGTGTACCGCACATGATGGAAGCAAGTGACATTTGCCTATGTGCACAGCTATCAAATGGGCAAGTAGATGTAACAAAACCGTGGCATGTAAGATGCATAATGAGAGTATGGGTACATGCATGGTGTATATGTGTAATCATAATTGGCGCATGGTAAGGCATTGATGTACGTAATCATAATTAGCTAAATAGCTAAGTGTGAAGGCATGCTTAAGACGGACAAGTGTGTCATGCTGTCGATAGACAGTAGCTCATATAGCAGTTCAGTTGCGTAAATAGAAGCATGTGGCCTTCATATGTTCATATATATATATGTATCTCAAGAAGCAGATAAAGCTTGGGCCAGGAGGAGCAAATAAAATATGTAGCTATATAGGTAGATTGTAGGTGCCCATGACGTAGCCTAGATTGTTTAGGCAAGAGCACATGCATAATAGATCAAAGGCTCGGCGTTGCTGCATATATATAAAGTTTTTGGATGCGTTGACAGGGGGGAGGACAAGAAGTAACACATATATACTGATTTGACATGCATGTCGTTCACGTGGTGAAGACAGTTTGCCCCCTAAAGTAATGATAATATATCATACTATATATGCCCTGGAAAGAAAAACTCATCTGTTCGTCAGTTTTGCAGAAAGAAGGTTCTGGGTCAGGCTTCCGCCGAGCAGAGGAAGAAGTAGTTGCCGCTGGTGGTGAATCCCAGCGGAGGTTGTTCGGTGGAGATGCCAGCGGAGGAAGCTCGGCGGAAATGGTTGGCGGAGCGGTTTTTTGCAGTTGGTGCTCATGAGCGGAGCATGGGCCAGCGGAGGAAGTTGGGGGGGATGGAGTTTTGCCGCTGGTTGTTGCCGGAGCTGGGCGGAAGAAACTTGGCGGTGATTGTTGCCGCCGAAACTTGGGTGTCCACAGTGTTTCTGTGGGTGTCCAGACCTGGAGGTCAGCGGATATTCCTCCGGTGGATATGTGTGTCCAGAGGAGGACGTCCAGCAGAGCGTGACTGGTGGAGAGGCCCAGTGGAGGTAGCCCGGTGGTGCAGTCCAGCGGTGAAGACGCGTGTGCCGTGAACTTGCAGCAGTGCAGCTCGTACGAGGTTGCCCAGCGGAGCGGTGGCTGGCGGAACCTTGTTTCAGCAGCGGAGCAGTGGTGATGCCCGGCGGAGGAACTCTTCAGCGGAGAAGTCCGGCGGAGAAACTAAGGCCGGCGGAGAAAGGTAACAGCAGTGCAGTCCCCGACCTGCAGTGGGCGGAGGCCGCAGTGACGTTAGCGGTCCGATAGTGGGCGGAGCTCGTGCCGGCGACCAACGCTGGCGGAGAACGCTCGGTGGTTGCTGTCTGGTGGAGACCACGGAGCGCAGCGGAGGTTGAGTTCGGCGGGTCTGCGGCGGGGAGTCCGAGTTTCCTGGGTGGATTCCCGGTCGGCGGAGTTCTTGGGCAACGTTGATGGAGGATTCGCCGCTGAAGAAGTGTGGCGGAGGACCAATGGGCGGAGGAGTTGCGTCGACCGGCGAAGTTGCAGCTGGCTCATAAGATCTGGCGGAAGAACTCAGTCCGGCGGAGACGCAAGAGTTGGGCGGAGACTCGGATTTGTGGAGCCAAGCTCGACGGAGTTGGGCGGATGTCCCTCCGGCGGAGGGGAGCTGCGAAGAAGCCGCTGAAGACGTTTGAAAATGGTTCTGGGTGCCCAGAGAGAGTTGCTGGGTGGCCAGAGAAAATTTGGCCGCCCAGATTTTTTTTTTTTTTTTTTTTTTTTGGTGGTGCCAGCGTTGACCAAGCCTTGATGGGCGTTGACTGACCCCGCCGGGCGTTGACCAGCTCATACGTTGGTGTTTTGAGCAGTTTCTGCAAGTTTTGACCACTTCATGGGCGTTGACCAACTCCGCCGGGCGTTGACCACGTGTTGACCAGCCCACAAGGTGCAAATTTCTGCACACTCTGCTCTAGTTGCCGCCAAGAAACATTTAATTCAAACATAAACTCAAAGAAGGAAGGAATTTCTTCAAGCTCCGCTAAGCAGACTTAGCTCACGGTAGGTGACGAAGCCAATTGTTGGCTTCCCACAGACGGCGCCAATGTTAATGCTTTGATCCGTAGGGATCTAATTAACGATAAGTAAAGAGAGAGAGAGAGAGTTGACACGAGATGTATAGTGGTTTGCCTCCGCATGAGCGGGAGACTACGTCCACTTGAAAGCTATACTAGTGTGTCGAGCCTTGCGGCCTAACAAGAATACAAGAGATGTAATGAATGTCTTGAGTTGTGGGAGGAGGCATTCCTTTTATAGATGAAGGAATGCCCTTCCTCTACTTATTCTTCGATGTGGGACAAGTTTCCACATATTTCTAGTCTATTTAACATGTAGAAAGCTATGTTGTGGTGGCATCTTGGCAAGGGCGGGAAGGTGGCTTCCCGGTGGCGGATTTGCGACTTCCGGATACCGCCGCGTAGCTTGAACATAGGGCTACACGATGCAAGTCTCGGTTGGGCCTCACCATGGCTTGTGGATGTCTCAAAGAGGGTGTTACTTATGCTTGGTGATGTAGAGAACTAGCTTGCTAGTGTAGGTATGAACAGCTAACAAATGCTGCTGACCTGCGTAGGCATTTTCGTCGCATTTGGGTATTGAATAAAGGCTTCAGCGTCCAGCAGAAAGCTTCGAATCGTTTTATTTTCTCCTCTGATCTTAGGGGAGGTAGGAACAAGGTATTAATGGGTGGACCATGGAGTTTCAATCGGGCTTTGGTTGTTATTCAGCCTTATGAGGGAGTGGCACCTCTGCAATCTGTAGAGATGAAGGATCTTTTCTTTTGCGTTCTGATCACCAATATGCCACCAGCATATGAGCAGAGGAAAACTATTGCCAACGTTGCCTCTGTTGCAGGGGTTGAGTAAGAGGTTCACTTCTTCTTTGAAAATCTGGTGGGCAAATGCAATACTTGCCATTGTGTGTATCATAAGGGTGATGCGTGTAAGGCTAAAGATACCACGCCAACAAGCATGGCTACTCCTTCGCCGGCGGCAAGAAAATTGGAACTTGATGGTCCTTTTTTAGGGTTTCAAGCAAATCAATTCAAGGATGGACTGTTTCACTTCCAAGGTCTTACTACCCCCATTCTTCCGCCTGTAGGAAGGTCTCTTTTTGGAGGGGCAGAGACAAGTAAGGTACGCAAGCCCATTGTTATTCGTAATGTAGAGAAAAAACAAGCTAATGAGGATAATGCTTTGGCTCTGGTACCCGTGGACACTGACCAGTCTGCAAAGAGGGATCGTCCCTTCCCATCTCCAAAGAAGTTGCAATTTTTTATGTCTGATTGAGTGGAGGGTAAAACCAGCCCTATTGCTCCCTCAAAGAAGGTGAAGATGCTTGAATTCCCTACAAAGTTTAATGCAAAATCTCTTGGATTAGTGGAGACACCAGGTGGTATGCTAGTGCCTGTGGAGATTGTGATGCCTAAACCGGTCAAAATAGAGCTTCCTGAAGGCAAGAAGAAGAGAGGTAGACCGTTGGGAGCCAAGAACAAAAATCCTCCCAAAGCAAAAAAGGTCCCTGCTGAAGATGTCCTGAGTGTTCTGTATTCAGGTAAGCCTCCAAGCCCTAGTCTAAAAGGCAAGGAGAAGATATAGGGTTTTTTTCTTTATGTTTAGCCTATAAACTATGAAAATGTCTTGCATAGTTATAGGCTCGCTTTTAATAAGTGAGTGATAAGTTCAAATATAGTTGGTCTATCCTATGTACCACTGTGGCTCCTCCACGAAGTCTTGTCTGGCCATTGGTATGTGTCAGCGGATGGGTATGTAATGGCTTTCTTGGCATGAGTTTTTATCAATGAAATTTCATTAATTAAAAAAAAAAAGTTTTTTTTTTTAGAAGAGCAAATGCACCACAAGAGCGAAAATGTATGATATTTCCACCCATTTGTGCACCATTCACCAATCTTGTCTTTGCCTCCTAATTTTTTCATGCACCCCAAATAGGCAAGGTTAATGCCTCTTAATCATCCACTATTTTATAAATTAATTACCATTAGCAATGGCATTTGTCAGATTCCCACCATGCACCCTCATCTCAACTAGAAGGCAAAAACTCTCAACGGATTCAAAGCTTATGTTGGCACACACCTGAGATTCACATGCCCGGACTTGGTTAGTTTCCAAGACCTGTCGGTGGGCTTGGTCGGGAAAGCTAAAAGTCGCCCAATAACTTTGCAGTGTATCTAATTTTTTCTTTCTTTCTTTTTTGCCATATGGCTTGGTCTTGGACGTCCTAAACCCATGTGGTGCATTTGCTCTAAGGATCATACTGAGTCTATCCAAGTGCTGACATATGATCTTCCAAGCTTTAAGCCGACGCCAGAGGGTATCACGGTGGTCTGGATAACATATCCACCTTCATTTTCTTTTTCATTTGGCAATTTGCTCAAAATAAAGAATTAGATTCTGACCACTAGATGGTATGAGATATTCTAATTATGGCACGTAATGACTATCAAATCCATGGCGGGAGGAAATCACCTGTCCCTAAAACACCTATCCCAAATCTGTCTTTTCATGATATTTTGACACCTGTCTATGAACTTAACATCCCTCTAACTTTGTTAATATCTTTTTTATAAATAATCTATAAAAAAAAACACAATAGAAAAATAAAATTTTAATATCTTCCCATAAATTCATTCACCCCAAAACAAAAAAGATTTAAGCACTTCGTTTTGAGACTTTCTTCTCCACTGTTTTAGTCTTGTCTCTCATTCATTGATTCAGAGTCATTTTTTCTAGAAGTTCTACCTTTTAAACCGAATTCTTCTTCTTCTTCAAAAAGGTCCGAATTTTTTTTTTTTTTTTCTGGGTTCTCATGATTGTCCCCTACAAACAAAATTTTCTTCTGGCCTCCTGGGTCCATGACCTCCACCATCACAACCATTTTTCACCCATATAATGGTCTACAATAACCTCCTGATTTTCCCTTTACTACTCCACCCACCTCCCCTTTTGCTTTTCTTCATGACCCATTGACCCTTAATCTTCTTCGATCATCTTTAGATGTTAGATCTACACCTCAAAAGCATCATGAATCGTCAAAGAAAGATAAACCATAGTTGTTTGCGAATCAATTAGTGAGTTTTGTTTTTGGATTAGAAATCATTGATCTAGGGTTTCTTTGGTTTTGGTTTGAGGACATTGGTGCCAGTCGAATTTGTATTAGGACCAAATTGATTTGGATTTGGATTTGGTTTCCAAGAGACAAAGGCCCAGTTTGGGATTGATTCCTGAACTGCTTTTTGGGCTGCTTCTGCTTTTGGGTCTAGAGGATGGTGTTTGGTAAAATTTTCCAAAGCTGCTTTTGGTCCAAATAGCTTCTCCCTAAAGCTGGTTTTGAGAAGCTACAATTTGTAGCTTTGGAAGCTGCTTTGGGGGAAAAACACAGAGCAACAGTAGATAATTAATGAAATATGCTGAACTACCAATTTTGTCCTCCTTCTTTTCTAAAAATTGCATTGAGACAGCTAAACACCTTTTTTCCGGCCTGATCTTCTTTGCGACTGCGAGACGCGATCTGCATCTTTGTTAATCCAAAACCCAGTGAAATCAGCCTCTCTCATTCCGTCGTCGACCACCGCGCGCCTCTCTCTCTCTCTCTCCACAGCCTGACTTCTCAATCCGATTCTGAGGCTCAGAATTTCATCTCTGATATTGCTCCTCTCTCTCAATCTTCAGCCTCCGTCTCTGTCTAGCTATTTCTTTCCTTGTTATTAAGTTCTTCAATTTCGATTGGGTCTATTGATTTGAGTAATTGATTGGGTTTTCTCACTTTTCCGAAATTATTGTTTCTTATTAATTGGGTATATGAAATCCATGTTTGGCTTGCTGCAGTTGCAGATTGTTTGGAATTGAATCAATTGATGCTTCGTTAATGCAGCTGGTTGTTTAATGTTTATTAAAACAATTTCTCATTGTTTGGAAAATCAAGTGGATGATCTTATTCGTGCGGGAGAAATTCTTTTAGAGTATCCAAACATAGAAAATGGTGGTGTTCGTGCGCTATGTGCTTTGATCTGGTTTGAACTCAAGTTGCAGACCTTGTTTCTAACTTTCTAATATTCCAACTTTTGAAGTGAGCATAATACATAGCAGTGTGGTGTTTTGTTGTTAATGTTGTTATCTTCATTTTCACTGAACTGATTCAGACTGGGAGTAATGAGACTCTGAGTTTCTTCCATTTTGTTTAGCGAGGTTGTTAGACTCCATGGTTATGCAAACTTTGCCAATTAAGGGGGGGTGTATTCAATTGGGAGTTTGTAGGATTTTTTTGTATTTTAAATCCTGAGTTATTTGGGTTCTGGTGGAAGAAGAAAAGTTTGGGTTGGGTTGAGGGTATTAAATCACAAGTCCAGTTATTAGATTGCACTCCGATGGTTCCCAGAAAGCGTTCATAACCATTAGACTATCCATTTTCCTTGGAGACACTGCTACCATTAAATGCAGACAAAAATAAGAGAATTGTGTTTGGCGCTGCTGGATACAGGTACAAGGACATGCTAATGAGCAAGTCAAGTAAAGCCAGATACGTTTAGGAAGTTTAGAGATCTAGATGCAAAGTGCTTAGCTTTGTGGTGTTGATTGACCTACAGTGGGATATGTGTTGTGGAACTTGGAATTTGTGCTTCAACTTGAAGGAAATGACCGAAGATCTGATCATTCTAGTCCTGCCAACAACTTGGAGACCAGAACTGTATCTACTGCAAAATTAAGCATGGAAGTGTAGGGAAAGTGTAAGGGATATTGTTGGTGTCTCAATGAGCAAGATTTTTTGCCCAAATGTGTGTGTGTGTGTGTGTGTGTGTGTATTCATCAATATATAAATATGTGTGTGTGTGTGTGTGTGTGTATTTTTATTTGGTATGGGTACATAATCAAAAAACAAAATTATGTATTTTAGTAGCATATCTTAACATGTATGACCATTTTGGTAATTATACCTAGCCAAAGCACTTTTGCCTTGCAAATTACCAAACACTTAGAAATTGCTTTTTGTTCTCACAGCATTTTTAAAAGCAGTTTACCAAACACTCAGCTACTTCCTCTCACAGCAAGTTCGGAAGTGCTTCCTCTCACAACAAGTTCGGAAGTGCTTCTTCTCACAGCACATCAATCTCAAACTAAGCCAAAGTAGAGACTAGCGTTGATTTCTTTTTCTTTTGCTGATTTTTAGTTTTTAATTGAACAAATAATGGAGATTAAAATAGTTAACAGAGTTAACTATCCGTTAAGAGGAAGGACAGGTGTCAAAAGTTGATGAAGTGACAGAACATGGATAGTGAAGTTGGGACAGCTGATCTGCTCCCTCTCATACCCACAAGATAACATTGAGCACTTATGGAACATATGGGGTCACCCCCAAAGTAAATATCCAACCCAATAGTGAACAATTTCTTCCCAACCATGTTGGGACGTTCAAGATCGGACGGGAAAAGGATGGCTTTTTTCTTCGTCGACAGTGTCTGCAGTTTTCAGAGTCGACAGTGTCTTCTCCACCCTCTATGGTGTGTTTTTCCTGAGCTTGTCTCAAATCTAAGGCTTCATGTCTCACATTCTTTATCATTATGTTTGCTTCAACCCAATTCCTATCCAAATGCCCAGATTTACTATCATTTCTCCCATCCTCATACAACTCCACCTTTCATCTTCTATCCCATCATTTTCTTTTTTCACAACTCCTACCATCACACCCGATCTCGATCTGGGTCTATACACCTAACTCTACACTTAGGAATAACTGCTGAACCAGACTCCACCGATGATTGTGGACGTCGCCGAACCAGTGACGTTGTGTTGCTCCGTGGTCTCCACCACCACGATTGCCTTTTTTTTTTGTCTTTTGGTACCTTTGTCCTTCTTGTGCAGGCTATTCGGGTATGGAGAATGATGATGGATAAACCTCTGGCATCATACAACTTCACCTTTCACCTTCTATCCCATCGTTTTCTTTTTTCACAATCCTACCATCACAACTGATCTCGACCTGGGTATATACACCTAACTCTACACCTAGGAATAACTGCCGAACTGGCACTCTACCAATGATTGTGGATGTCGCCGGTGTTGAGCTATGCTCATGAATCAGCATCCTTGTCAGCATTATATGTCCAGCGTAGATCCAGAAACTTCTTGACAACTGTAACGCATTAGCATGCCAGGCTGGTAGTTTGTTAGAGTAGTCGGTTTGTTAATCCTGAAGTTTCTTTGCTGTGATTTGTGCTTAATTAGAGTAGTATAAATACATGCAGATTGTATCTTTTTTTTCCAGAGATTATGTTAATGGAAAATACAGTGTTATGCTGCCAAAATTCTCTCTCAAATTTTTAAAGCTTCATCTTTAACCTTCAGATTAGTTTTACAGATTTACACTATGATCCCCATGGTTATCATGGTATCAGAGCTCTAAGGAGTCTCTGAGATCCAGTCTATGCTTCTGCATCATCGACGTCACAACTGAAATCAGATTTTGTGCCCTAATTTTTCAAATTGAGTTCATTTTCTCAGATCTGGAAGTGTTCGTGACTCGGTTGAGTTCTCTGTGCAAAACCTCACCTTCGATAACCTTGATTGCTACTTATAATCACTATGGCCATAACTCAGTCTGAGATAAACTCACTTTTGAGCATGATTACTGTGAAACTTACTGAGAACAATTTTGTTAAGTGGAGCTACCAGTTTCAATCAGTACTTGATGGTAATGACCTATTCGGTTTCTTTGATGAAACTTCTCCATCTCGACCTCAATATGTGTTTACTGAGGAAGAAGGTGTGACTACTGAAGTGACTCAAGCTTATAAGATCTGGAAGAAAACAGACAAAGCATTACTTAGTCTGTTGATTGCTACACTAGATGATGATACGATGGAAATTATTGTTGGTTGTAAATCTTCCAGGGAAGCTTGGCTTAGTCTTCAAGAAAGGTTTTCTACAGTTTCGAGGGCCAATATTATGCAGCTGAAAACAGATCTTCAGACTATTAAGAAAGGTGTAGATTCCATTGAGAGGTATCTACTTCGAGTTAAACATGCTAGAGATCAGTTGAACTCAGTGGGAGTTACTATGTCAGATGAAGATATTATTGTTGTCACCTTGAATGGCCTACCTGATGAATTTGCTATGTTGAAGATAGTAATTCGAGGGAGAGACACTCCTATTTCTATGAGAGATTTCAGGTCCCAACTTCTTGCTGCAGAAAGAGACATTGAAGCATAGTTTCAGTCTCACTCTAGCTTATCAGCTATGGTTGCTAGGAATGATTCACAAAGGTCTTTCTCGTCTCAACATTACTCTTCCAATGATGGTGATGACATAAATACTCATAAGAGCAATTGGTCTCCTGGATCAAGTTCTCATAGTAAATCACATACAAGCTCCTTTAATGGAGACAAGGGCAAGTCTTTTGGCAACACCAAGTCCTCCTCTTGGTCTTCTGGGAACATAACCAACTTGGGTCCAATTGAGTGTCAAATTTGTGGTAAGAGAGGCCACACTGCTCACAACTGCTATCAAAATTCAGAATGCCAAATCTGCCATAAAAGAGGTCATATTGCAGCAACATGCTTTCAGAACCCAGCCAGACAATCAAACACTCAAGGAGAGTTCAGGATCAACTCTGGTACTTCTCCAGAATGCCAAATCTGTGGCAAGAGAGGTCATACTGCAGTGAACTGTTTCTACAGAAGTGATATTTCCCCAGATCATCCTTCGTTCTCTGTGATCGTATGTCAAATCTGTGGTCTTAAGGGTCATGCTGCATTAGATTGTCACCAGCGGTCAAACTATGCTTATCAAGGTGCTGAGCCACCTGCTTCTCTTACTGCAATGACTGCACATAATAACTCTGGTCCTAGCTCTTCTAATGGTGCAAGCTCGTCTCGAAACTACTCGAATAGTGAAGTCTGGATTGGAGACACAGGTGCAACTCACCATATGACCTCAGATATCAGGAATTTGACCATTGCTCAACCATATACCACTGACAACACCATTACTATTGGCAATGGGGAAGGTTTGCACATCGAACATATTGGCTCTACACATATATCACCTTCTCAATCTCATACCTTTCAACTGAATATTGTGCTACATGTGCCTAATTTGGCTGTCAATTTCTTATCTTTTACTAAGCTGTGCAGAGATAATAGCTGCTTTGTTACTCTTGATGAAAATAATATTGCTGTGCAGGACAAGGCATCAAAGGCTCTTCTATATCAAGGAAAGAGTAGTGAGGAAAGGCTCTTTCTTTTCAAAACCCCCAAGTTGACTCCTTTCAAACATCTATCACAGACTGCTTTCATTGGTTCTGCGATCAAATCTTCACTATGGCATCATAGATTGGGCCATCCCACTTCTGAAGTAGCATCTAAAATGTTGTTTTTGTCGCAAATAAAGTCTGATAGTGATGCTAGTCATCAGGTTTGTGGTCATTGTCTCGAAGGAAAAATGCATAGGCTACCGTTTTCTAATTCTGTATCTCGTTCTTCAGTTCTTTTTCAGAAAATGTACTCTAATGTTTGGGGCCCTGCCCCCTGCCTTTCTCTTGAAGGGTTTAGGTACTATGTTACATTCATTGATGATTATACCAAATTTCTGTGGGTGTTCCCTCTCATCAATAAATCAGATGTTTTTCCTACATTTGTTAAGTTTCACTCATTTGTTTCTACTTAATTCCATACCAGTATTCAAAATTTTCAAACTGATGGAGGAGGAGAATTCAATAGTAATGCTTTCAAACAGTTTCTTTCTCTCAAAGGGATTTTACACTACATAACTTGTCCATATACGCCTCAACAGAATGGGGTGGCTGAAAGGAAAAATAGGCATGTGCTTGAAACCTTTATCACTTTAATGTTTGTAGCTGGTCTTCCCAAATAGTTTTGGTTTCATGCAGTAGCTCATTCAGCTTTTCTCATTAATCGAATGCCTTGTTAGTCTTTGCATATGTCTTCTCCTTATATTCAGTTGTTTGGATCTCCTCCTGATTTGTCGTGTCTTCGAATTTTTGGTTCAGCCTGCTATCCCTATTTGAAACCATATTCTCATGACAAATTGGATCCTCGAACTGTTCAGTGTGTGTTCTTGGGTTTTGCTCTTGGTTTTAAGGGCGTGTTTTGTTACAATATTCCAAAGAATAAGTTGTGGATGAGTAGACATGTTGTTCATGATGAAACAGTATTTCCTTTCCTTCAACCAACGTCTACAGGTTCTACCCCTCTTTCCTCTTCCAAACCTCCTACTGTTAGACATTTTCCTATCTTCCTTTCTTCTTCTTCTTCTACACCAGTGTTTCATATCTCCTCGTCCTCTTCTGTGTCTTCCAATGAACAACAGTCATCTACTTCTGTGAGTACTCCATCTCCTTCCTCCTCTCCTTCTCCTACTCTTTCCAACTTGTTTCCTGTCTTGTCTCCTGATCAACTACAAGTGGTTCTACCTATAACGTCCAGCTCTTCTCTTGTGCCCTCTCCATCGCTTTCACCTGCTGTCGTTGCAGGGGGGAAATGAAAGTGATCCCCTTCACTTACCTCAAGAACTGCAATTTATTCAAGATCAGCCTTATAACGAGCATTCTATGCTCACAAGGGCAAAGAATGACATAGTGAAAAAGAAATCATTCCAAGACTTTTGTGCTTACTCATGCATTGTACAACAGAAGCTCTTTGATGAATATGCATACTTCAGTGGTTTTACAGCAGTGACAGATATTCATGATCCGGTTGAACCAAAGTCATTCAAGGCTGCATCGGGAAAACCTGAATGGGATAATGCAATGTTTGAAGAAATTGATGCTCTTAGAAAACAAGGTACGTGGGTTCTAGTTCCTTGTCCATCTGGGAAGAATATTGTTGGCAGCAAATGGATATACAAAGTAAAGCAAAACCCTGATGGGACTGTGTCAAGGTATAAAGCAAGACTGGTTGCTGAAGGTTATAGCCAATCCAAAGGGTTAGACTATGAAGAAACTTTTAGTCCAGTGGTTAGACACAGTACAGTTAGAATGGTCATTGCTTTAGCAGCTATGTTCAAGTGGGAATTAAGGCAGCTTGATGTCAAAAATGTGTTTCTGCATGGTGATTTGAAGGAAGAGATTTATATGCAGCAACCTCATGGTTTTGTTGATTCCAATTATCCTGATCATGTCTGCTTGCTTAAGAAATCCCTTTATGGATTAAAACAAGCTCCCAGAGCTTGGAATGAAAAGTTTACTGGTTTTCTTCCATCTCTAGGGTTTGTTTTATCACACTCTGATCCAAGTATGTTCATCAGACACACAGAAAAAAGGTATAATTGCTATGTTGCTGTATGTAGACGATATCGTCATCACTGGATCAGACAAATCGGGAATTGCAGATGTTATACTTGAGCTAATTAAGTGATGTCTTTGATATGACAGATTTGGGATCCTTGTCATACTTTCTCGGTTTGGAAGTTACATACAAAAATAATGGAGTTTTTTTGTGTCAAGAAAAATATGCTAAAGATCTTATACAGAGAGCAGCCATGGATACAAGTAGGCCTTGTACAACACCTTGCTTACCTTATGTTCAAATGCTCAAGGATGAAGGTAATCTTCTCAGAGAGCCTACTCTTTATAGAAGTATTGTGGGAGCTTTACAGTACCTCACCTTTACGAGGCCTGACATAGCCTATGCGGTGAATACAGTATGTCAATTTATGACTTCTCCCACAGATGTTCATTTTTCTGCTGTAAAAAGGATTCTGAGGTACTTGCAAGGAACAATATCAAAAGGGTTGTTTTATAAGTCTACAAATGACACAGATGGTATTGCCTATGTTAGTGCGTTTTGTGATGCAGACTGGGCAGGTGAAATAAACCAGAGAAGGTCCACAACTGGATTTGTAGTATTCCTTGGATCTAATCCTGTTTCTTGGCAGTCAAAGAATCAAGGATCTGTCTCAAGAAGCTCCACAGAAGCTGAATATAGGTCTCTTGCAAACACTGCTGTTGAGATTTCTTGGATCAGACACATTCTTTGTGATCTTCATATAAGGATTCCAATGCCTCCTCTACTGAAGTGTGACAATCTTTCAGCACTTGCTTTAAGCTCTAATCCTGTGTTTCACTCAAGGATTAAACACCTTGATAATGATTTCCACTTTGTTAGAGAAAGAGTACAAAGACAAGATCTTCTTCTACAATATGTGCCTACTACTGATCAAACAACAGATTTTCTTACTAAAGGTCTGCATACACCTGTTTTCAAACAACACAGTACCAATCTCAGCTTGTTCACCCTTGCTGAGCTTGAGGGGAGGTGTTGAGCTATGCTCATGAATCAGCATCCTTGTCAGCATTGCTCATGAATCAGCATCCTTGTCAGCATTATATGTCCAGCGTGGATCCAGAAACTTCTTGACAACTGTAACGCATTAGCATGCCAGGCTGGTAGTTTGTTAGAGTAGTCGGTTTGTTAATCCTGGAGTTTCTTTGCTGTGATTTGTGCTTAATTAGAGTAGTATAAATACCTGCAGATTGTATCTTTTTTTTTTCAGAGACTATGTTAATGGAAAATACAGTGTTATGCTGCCAAAATTCTCTCTCAAATTCCTAAAGCTTCATCTTCAACCTTCAGATTAGTTTTACAGATTTACACTATGATCCCCATGGTTATCAGCCAGACCAGTGACCTTGTGTTGCTCCGTGGTCTCCACCACCACGATTGCCTTTTTTATGTCTTTTGGTAACTTTGTCCTTCATCTGCAGGCTATTCGGATATGGAGAATGATGGTGGATAAACCTCTGGCATCCTGAAGTGAAGCCTTGGTCAATGTTATCCTCTCTGCAGTTTGGTGGTCAGCAGCCATGGTGGCTACTCTCTCTACAATTCTACATGGTTCTAGATTTAGGGCTTGTTTTGGTTGTTGTTGGGCTTTTAGGCCTAGGTTTTTTATTTTGTGCTAGATGTAAGTTAATTAAGTTTTTGTCTATTGGGCTTTTGGGCCTAGGAGTACTCTTGCTTTCTTGTGCACATCTATACTTGTAGTACTGCATGTCTCTGTTAATGAATGAACTATTTGACCAAAAAAAAGATCAGACGGAAAAGTTTGGATCTCCCAATTAACAGTCATTAGTATTGACCAATATGGATCGTGTTGTATTAGAGGTTTATATATTTATTTTTTATTAAAGAAAAAAATACAATTTCTTCCCAACCCTAAAAAAAGATAATTTTTTGTAAGTAATTGGGATGAGTTGTTGATTTGATAAAAAAAAAATTACAAGAAAAAATTGCATAGATTAAGCAATTGGGATGGGCAAAAAATCACTAATGATCACTGAGATTTGACATGTTGGACACTTAACTTACTCACATTCAACATTCTCTTACACTTAACTCACTGTCGTCAACTCTCCCGTTAAAAGCCATTAAAGTTAAGGGTATATTTGTCTCAACGTTGAATGCATTTTTAACTTTAATTTTATTTTCTGAAGTTATTAAATTTTCTTTATCAAAATTCATTTTCTATGAAAGTTGTGGTACTCCAAATTTGCAAGGGAAATTTCACATTTACATGTTAATGGCCAAGATAAGGCAATTGTGAAACATATATTCATATTAATAGATCCTCTTTTGCTTTCCTGTTTGCTAATAGATAAGACAATTCAATATTCACCTGCTAACAACATCTAAAGGAACTACATAACTTGGAAGAAAAACCAGGACTCTCTCTTACGTATGGCAAGAAAATCCTGCAACAAGTTAATACGAGCATGAAAATGAAACTCCATGGATTATCCTAGATTTTCATTCTCATACTGTACATACCTCCAATAATATGGAGTATTTACTACATCACCAAGCATAAGTAACACCCACTTTGGGACATCCACAAGACATGGCAAGGCCCAACCGAGACATGCATCGTATAGCCCTATGTTCAGGCTACGCGGCGGTATCTGGAAGTCGCAAATCCGCCACCGGGAAGCCACCTTCCCGCCCTTGCCAAGATGCCCTCACAACTAGGCTTTCTAGACTAGAATAGTGTGGTTTCTTGTCCCACATCGAAAACAATGTAAAGGAGAAGCATTCCTTCACTTATAAAAGGAATGCCTCCTCCCACAACTCAACACATTCATTCATCCCATTACATACTTTGTAATCTTGTTAGGCCGCAAGGCCCGACACACTAGTATAGCTTTCAAGTGGACGTAGTCTCCCGCTCATGCGGAGGCGAACCACTATACATCTTGTGTCACTCTCTCCCTCTCTCTCTCTCCTTTACTTATCGTTAATTAGATCCCCAACGGATCCAAGCATTAACACATACCAAATAATGGAAATTGATGGCATTTCCATAGATGGCAAGAGAATCAGGCTGAATCACCCTATAAATTAAGACATGAGGTTAACTTTCACTTCATCCAACAACAAAGCAAACTAGCTAGCATAATGAAAACCAATATAAGAGAAGAGAGCTTAACAATGGAGGCTAGTACTAATGTGTTGAGATGTGTTGCATTTCTAGGCATGCTTGTGCTTTCATTAGCAACAGCCCCAGTTCCTCAAGACTCTATAGTCATTCTGGACATAAGTACTCTAACATGTGCCAAAAAGTGTGTCATCTCTTGCGCTATGAACTTAGTCGATCCCTTAAAATTATGCAGCATGCTTCGGCCTTTGCATGACTACCTGCAAGATTGATCCAACTTCCGATGTTGCCTATGGTTGTACTCGTAGTTGCGTGAGCTCTATGAGCAAAGTCATGACCACCATTACCAAACCCTCCATTTCTGGTACCTATATTTCTACTTAAATTATCTCTTTCTTATTTGTAACTTCACCGTGCTTCAAATTATTTATGATGTGATTATTTGTCATGTAGATACTACAAGCTATACGGAAGGCTATGTTGATTCTTGCTACCAAAGTTTCTCCAAGAATAATGTTAATGCTCAAAGTCCGGCGGTAGCCGAACCTTCGTTCAACGCGGGTCCGGTGGGCGGACCGCTACTCTGTAGATATGATGATCTTCGCTAGCTGTCAAACGAAAGACAGGGCGTCAGAGGGAGACCGCGTTGGGCGGTCTTCACTTCTCCGATGCCTAAGTCAGTCAATGCATATAGACAGCATAACAATAAATGAGTAGTAAATGCGTAATTAATGAGGAGAGAGGAGAAAACCTTTTATAGGTGAGGAGAAGGCTGATCTTCTCCTTGTTTTCGATGTGGGACTGATGTGCTTCAGTTCTCAGCTTCAGGAGCTTCTGATGCTATCTTGACACGGCGCGTGGCGGCGCGTCGGCAGTGATCTGGGGGTGATCCGAGGCTCAGGCGGTAGCTCGCCTGGCAGTGTATCTGTAGGCTATTCCTTTGGCGGGAATAAGTACCTCTGGCGGTACAATGAGCGTAGCCCATTATAGCTAATTATGCTTGTCAATGTATATGTATGTACAAGTCCCCCAAGTCCCCAGTCAAGGAGGGCAATCTTGGTTGGGGAGTTGTTCGGCGGTTTGAAGCGTTATCTTCCACTAGACATGCAACAGCATAATTAGCGTCAGTGCGTTGTCAACCATGAATTCACTGAGCAAATGCTTTATACCCTTTCGGGTGGGCCCCTGCTAGGCCCCCCAGGGAGTCCCCCGCTCCCCGGCTAAGATAGACCTCCGGATGGTCGGTAAATTGTTTGTTGAGGGGGAGCTGCACGGAGCAGAGGGTGTTGGGTAGCGAGCCCAATCTTAGTACCCAAGTTACGGGGGTCAACGTACCTGATCAGGGCCGTCGTAGACTGTTGACAAGTCCCCGTGTCCCGTAGGGACGGTCTGACCGTAACGCCGCGTGGCGGTCGTTGTCAGAGTGAGGCGTGGCCTCGGGATCCGCCGCTGGCGGATATCCCCCCGCTGGTTGTAGCAAGAAGTAGCGTCCAGTAGACGTGCTTGGCGGTATTTTGTTGAGCGGTATTGCGCTGAACAAAATACGCAGCTTGCAAGATGAAAAAGGGGGTTTCGCTAGCGGTGTGTCATGTAGCGGAAGACGGCCCTCTTGCACAATGACAAGGGAGAAGTTCCGCTGGCGGAGACTTCGTCACTTGGAGGGTAAAAAAGGGGGAAGCTCCGCTAGCGGGGTTTCGCTCAGCAGGGAGAAGTTCCGCTGGCGGGGTTTCGCTCAGCGGAGACCTCGTCACTTGGACGGAGACAAGGGAGAAGTTCCGCTGGCGGGGTTTCGCTCAGCGGAGACTTCTGACGGTTGGTGATCTCCCCCCCAGTGGTTACTTCCACTAGACGCTTCATCTGATGGTGGTTGACACGTGGCCGACTCCCATAGGGTTAGCGTCCGGAAGCGTGTCTCCTAAGCCTGGCCGTCTTTTCGCCATTAATGCGAGTAATTATGGATTTTGTAACCGAGGCGACGCCTCGGTTAATCCGGAGAGTAAGTGGATACGTGGGACACGTGTACGGCTGGTGCTCGGTGTCGTTTTTCAGTGAACGGTTGAGAATCCTTTGATGTTGACATAAAAGGGGGGGGGGGGGAGAACACGGCGAGATTTGACACTTTGTCAAAGCTTCAAACCCTACTGTTGTCTTCAAGCCTTGTTCGTAGGAGACTAAAGGAGGCTGCTGGGATTGGAGTTATCGTACCAAGGAAGACGAAGATTTCCCTTATCGAAGATTACTGCTTGCCATCATACCGAAGTTTTCGCCTTTGAGGTTGGTATCTTGATCCTCTTTCCTGTTCCATTGGTTCTGGTGATTTCTGGGTTTTGTTGATTCTGCGTTTGGGGCGTTATTTGTTGTCTGGTGTGCTTTGAGGGTGTAAAGTGAGATTTGGGTGTGGGTTATTGTGTTTGGCAGAGGGTTTGTGTTTAGGGATTTGCTAGATGGTCGAATCTGGGTTGAGTGTGGTTGTTCTTGTTTTGGCTTTTTCTGGGTAATTGTTCTTGATGTTCTTGGTTATAACTGATGTAGGCGTAGGCTAGATCTTGTTTGAGCTAACTAATTTGGGTTTTAGGGTTTGGGATGGCTAACTTCATAGAGATTTCGAGCAGTGAGGATTCCGGGTCTGACGTGTCGCTCGGCGTGGCGGATAGAATATTTATTGACTCGTTGCGTCTGTCTGCCCATGCAGGAACCTCACTGTCAGAACCGCTAGAGGTTGAGCCGCTACAAACAATACCTTGGGAAGTAGCCATGGGTCGTGTCTCGCGTCCTGAGAGTTCTAGGGCAGGGGAAGCCGCCGCTGCCAAAAATAGGCGTGACGAGCGGCTAGCGAGTAACAGTGCCGCCAGTGGTTCCGCTGACAGGGGAGATGTGGCGGGAGAGAATGCCGAGTCAGCGTGGGTCCTTTCCGACGGTACCTATGTTGACGAGGCAGGTGGGCGGATGAACGCCGTCGCCGTCAATCGGTTGAAAGGGATGTATCGGTTGCCGGGCGTGGTAAAGCTGCGTCCGCCGACGGTGGACGAGAAGGCATCGATGCTTCCAGAGGGGTTTGCCGCCGTGCATGAGGCGATATTCCGCCAAGGAGTGACACTCCCGCTGGTGCCAAACCTTCAAATTTTGGTGTGCGAGTTTGGCCTTGCTTTTGGGCAAATTTGCCCTAACATGTGGCGGTTAATGCTAGCGCTGAACTCACTATGGCGGCTGTCTGGTTGTGAGGGACCAACCGTGGCGGAAGTGCTGCACTTCTACGAGCTGGTGTATGTGAAGCGCCAAGGCTGCAGGGGGCAGGTGAATTTGAGTCGCCGCCCGGGGGCGCCGAAGCTGATCGAGAATCTGAGGGACTCCATGTCCTACTGGCGGGGGACCTTCTGTGTTGCCACGGCAGGGTGGGAATACCAAGCCGGGTCCAACGAAGGGGAGCCGACGTATAGGATTAAGTCGGAGTTTCAGCCTATTCGAGGTTGTTTGTCGGTCTCCGCCGAACATAATTGGCGGTTTCTCTTGCCCATATCCTTGTACTCTTCTTACGATTACAATTTTTGTTTGTGCAGCGGGCTTGCGCTATAACCTGACGCGTGAAGAAGAGTGTCGCGTGGCTCGTATCAGAGGTTGTTGGCGGAATCGCAACCTGCTGGACTTTCGCCTTTTTTCCGGTTGGGAGTTGTTGGTCGACCAACGCCTGACACGTGCCGTTGGTAAGAAATCTCCGCCACACTGTATCCTCAATCAGATTGTCCCAGGCTAACCGGTTGTTTTTTTTTATTTTAGAAACGCCGCCGAGTAACACGCGAAGCCGCGACGCCTTTTCCAAAGCTATGGACCGTGCGGAGATTGATAACTTCTTGGAGACGATGTATGCATCCGGGCTGGCGGCTCAGCAGACGGTGGTGAATCCGGAAACACTGGAGTTGAGCCAGTCCGAGGTTCCGGTGGCGTTACCTATGCCGCATCACTCCCACCTTGGTGATGACGGCCTGCCCGTCGCCCAAGCTGGGGGCCACGTGGCCGGCGGGAAAAAGGGGTTTACTACAGCCGCGCCACAGAAAGGGAGGGAGCCCGCCAGCCGTCGTGGGCCTCAGAGGGAGAGAGTGGTGCAGCGAGTGGGGACCGGCACCGCCGCTGGGATGGAGCAGCCGGCAAGGGAGTCGAGGCCTGGTACTGCTGGAAGCACACGGGTGCTTCAGCGAAGGCGTCGCCAAAACGACTCCGCCGATGAGGAAGAGGAGGATGATGTGGGGACCATCGGGGCCCGCCAACAGAAGAAGGCGCGACAAGGTCCGCCCAAGGCTCCCGTGGTCGAGGAGAGAGAGGCTGCCGTGAGCGACTTGGATTCGTTCGCCGCGTACGCAGAGTTCATGACCGACAGTGAGCGGGAATTCCTTTACCATCTCTGCGAGCAGCTAGGGTTTGGCGGCCTAGCTGGGATTTCGCGCCCAACGGCTATTGAGCAGTCGCCCTTCAGCTCGGCGTTCGGTCACTTGTCGGTTGGGTTGAACGAAATGTTCCTGGCGGCATCGAAGCAGCCCCGGGTTGAGCGGGAACTCAGGGAGGAGATCCAGGGTCTTGAGAGAGAGTTGACGGAGGCGAGGGGGAGGCTGGTGGAGGTGGAACGACGCCTGACCAAGGCGGACTGTGATGCTGCAGATGCCCGCGGTAAGCTGGCGGTGGCCATCAAGCGGGATTTGGAGCAGAATGCTAGGGTCGCCCAGACGGAGCGAGATTTGTCCCTGCTGCAGGAGCGGGTGGCCGCCAAGGATAAGAAGATTGACATTCTGCAGCGGGAGTCAGCCGCCAAACTAACCGAGGTGAAGAAGCTGGAGGGTGAGGTTGCCCGCCTGAGAGCTGAAGGGGACCGCGCCGCAACCGCCGCTGTTGAAGCATTCAAACAGTCGGCGGATTACAAGAATGCGATGAATGAGGCGGCGAAGGCTGGGGCCCTAGCCAATGTAGAGATGCTGAAAAAGAAGGGCGCTATTGACTGGGTGAAGGCGTCCCAGCCCGAGGTGCCGTTGGCTCAGAAAACCCCGCCAGCGAAGAATGTCCCGCCGGCGAAGAGTGTGGTCCCTGCTCAAGCTGAAGGTGCCCGCTCGGGGAGCGGAGAGAGTGGCTCTCGACCGGCGGGTGACTCCCAGCGGACTCCTCCTCCTACCCAGTCGGAGGTGTCCCGTGCTAGTTTCCTGGCCGCTCACACTCGGGCGGATGGCACAATAGAGACTCCAAGTCCAACTGCCCGAGGGTCTGACCAAACGAGCCGCGCACATCCGCCGCCGCACGTCGAAGGTGAAGAAGCTGAAGCCAACCCATGAGATGTGGAGCTCCTTTTTGTAGCCGCTGAGGCCCAAAGTTTTGTAATGAATATTTTTGGGTGGGTAGTCCCAACCCCTTATATGGAATGAAACTTTGAAATTTCGTGTTTGCCATAATATGCTTGTGCCGCTAGAGTTTTGACTTGGAGTTTTTTTTTGCAAATCAATGAAACATTAAAGGAATTAAGATTGGTCCAAGTGCACAATGTAGCGGACGTGGTCCGCTGACGATTGCTGGCGTTGCCAGTTGCCCTTGTGCTAGACTTGGTAACAATGGTTTGAATAATTCCTCGTTTCATTGATAGCTGACTGATCAGCGTTTACAAAAGAGGGGTAGTACCCGTTGGGTAGCTTCCCTTAGCTAAATATTGAACAAAAATTTAGCTAAGTCAATATGCTCGCGGGTAGCGGCACGACTATTTGTAGTAATACGGAAGGTGTTCGGTATTCCAAGGGTGGGTCGTTGTGACGCCATCCTTGTCCATTAAGTAGAAGGTGCCAGGGCTGACGACTTCCACAATTTTGTATGGACCTTCCCAAGTTAGGCGGAGTTTTGTTGGCGGTGGAATTACTTCCTTCATTACCCAGTCCCCCAGTTGGAGGTTCCGGGCTCTGACCCTGGTGTTGTAGAAGCGTGATATCCGCTGTTTGTTTTGCAGATTGTGCAAATGGGCCTTATGTCGTCTTTCCTCTAGGAGGTCCTTGTCGAGGTTGACGCCGTCGCTGTTGGTCTCGGGGCAGTAGCTTCGACCCTAGCGGTAGGTTGAGTTACCTCAATAGGCAGGACAGCCTCGGTTCCGAACATCATACAAAAGGGGGTTTCACCAGTGGCGGAAGTTGGAGTTGTCCTGATGGCCCATAGTACTTCTGGAAGCTTCTCCGCCCACAAACCCTTGGCGGTGTCGAGTTTCTTTTTTAGCAGCTTCTTGATTATCTTGTTTGCTGCTTCGACCTGGCCGTTGGTTTGGGGCTGAGCGACAGATGCAAAACTCATCTTGGTGCCAAGATTGGCGGTGAAAGAGATGAGTTCCTTGTTGTTGAACTGTGTGCCGTTGTCCGTAATGATTGTATGTGGGACACCATAGCGCCAATAGATGTTCTTCCAGAGGAAGTGAATTACCTTGGCGGTAGTTATTGCCGTCAGTGGCGCTGCCTCTATCCACTTGCTGTTGTAGTCGATAGCAACAATGATGTACTTGAACTGGCCCTTGGCGGTTTGAAAGTTTCCCATCAAGTCGAGGCCCCACGTAGAGTGGACCCATGGGCCGATGATGATTGACAACGGTTCTGCTGGTGCATGTGGGAGATCAGCATACTGTTGGCACTTGTGGCAAGATCTCGATATCTGCCGGGCGTCGTCACCGAGTATAGGCCAAAAGTAGCCTTGTCGCATTGTGCGATTGGCCAAGGATCTGGCGCCCGAGTGGTTTCCGCATTCTTCGCCGTGAATTCTTGCCAGGACGACCTTTCCCTCCTCTGGGGTTAAGCAGCGGAGGTTGGGGTGAGTGAACCCCTGGCGGTAAAGCTTGCCGTTCTGGATGTTGTAGCTGGTTGCTCTCCGCTGAAGCTGTCGTGCCTTGACCTTGTCCTCTGGCAATGTCCCGTTGCGCTTGTATTCGATAATTTCGTTCATCCAGCTGGGATTGACCTCAATGTTGAAGATCTCCGCCAGGGTTTTTGTGATACTCGGCTTGTCAAGACATTCCACTCTTGTGTCCGCTGGACTCTGATGTGGTTGGGCGGTAGCCAGTCTCGCCAGTGAATCAGCCTTGGCGTTCTTTTCCCTGGAGATTTGTGTGATGGTGTGAAATTTGAATTTTTTGAGCAGTGTTTTGATGTACCCCAAATATGCCGCTAACTGTTGGTCCTTGGCTTGGAAGCTGTCGTTGACCTGGTTAACGACTAATTGAGAGTCGCTGAAGATGTTGACGCTGTCAGCACCTGAGTCAATGGCGAGGAGTAGGCCGGCAATGAGTGCCTCATATTCCGCCATGTTGTTTGAAGCCTTGATGTGAGCCCCCGAAAATTTTGTTTAATTTTTAGAATGTAATTTTTCGCCAATAAGATTTTCGCAAGGTGATTTAAGTGAAGAAATCGATTTTGGAAATTGTTTTGGTGTCGAGACCACCTACTGGGCCGACAATTTAAGTTTGGGCCAAAGTCCTTTCATTTGGGCCTGGATGGTACTAAAGTTCATTGCAGCAAAAAGATCGCCGAAGCAAATTTGAAAGGAGAACATTTTAACTTCGTACTTTTTCTTGTTATTTTAATTTGTCGCATAGCGTATGAAATTACGTATTCGTATGGTACACAAGTATTGGCACTTAGGTTAAGACTTTGAGGCCATTAAAAAGGATTAAGAAATTTAGAGAAAATCCAATTTGGGTCTAGAAAAGTATTTTTAAAATATTGAGGCTTAGGACAAGCCCGGAAAATTTTCCCGAAAGGATTCGGTGGAGTGTCGGAGAAATAAGGATGTTTGAAGATGTAATTTTCGGATTGGGCTTGAGGAAATTAAGAGAAAAAGAAAGTTTGAGCAGCCCAAGCCCACTTGGCCCAAAAGGAGGGGCGAATTAGACTTTTCATAATTCAATTTGGGAGAGGTATTTAAAGAACACATCCCTCTCAAACCCTAGCCACTTCCCTCATTTTCCTTCAGCTCTCTCTCTCTCTACCCGAGACTCTCTCTCTCTAGACTCTCGCCGGAAATCGCCGCCGTCGCCGGAATCCGGATTTCAACCAAAATTTCCAGATTTTCTCCTCTTCCTTCCCTCTTTCCATTTCTCCAACCAAAATCATGAAATTTAGCCATTTAATCCTCCAAAAACCCTAGAACCCGAAGCTAAAATTGGGGCTTTTGTGATTTCTTCTTTCCAAGCTCAAATCAAGGTATTTTCCATCCTAATCTAGCCTCTATTCCTTCGATCTATACATCTTTCTTACCAAATTCGAGTTTTTGATTTCCATTTTTGATTTTTGGTGCATGAACCCGATTTCTCCTTAAACCATGAAGCTAGGCTATGGGTTTGACAAGGATTTGTGGTAAGGATCTATCCATGCAACCTTGTTTCGCAATTTTTGGTTGTGGTATTGATGATGGACGGATTTGTAGGTGAAGAAGGCCATGGAGGAAGCTTAGGCCGTGAGTTTTGAAGAAGAAAGGGTAAGGAATGGGTTTTGGACAAACCCTAGAATTTTTGGAATTTATTTGGTTGATTTTGATTTTGTTGAGATATTGTTGTTGTTGGAAAAATTGTGAAAAATAGAGTTTTGAAGAGAGTTTAATTAGTAGGATTTTATTGATCTAATTTTCAAAAGATTGGAAATTGGTGTTGAAGATTTGGTGATTGTTGTTGTGTTATTTTGGCCAAAAGAAAAAGAAAAGGATGAAGAAAAGGAAATGGCTTTATTTTTGGAAGAAAATAAAGAAAATGAAGAAAAGAGTAAAAGTTGAATTAAATGAGTTTTACCTTGGTAAAGTGGTAAAAATGAAGAAGGTGAAAGTAAAGGTAAATTCGGTAAAAAGGAGGTAAGAGGTAAAAGGTAAAGTGTGGAGGTAAAAGTCTTGGTAAAAGTAAAAAGGTGAAAAAGGAGAAGTAATTGAGTAAAAGGGAAAAGTAAAACTTTATTTATAATTATTTACTTATTTATTTTTAATAAATAAGAAATAATGGTAAATAAGGGAATACTTGGTCAAAAGTCAGAAGTCAAAGCCAACGGTCAAAAGTCAACTCTGAGAGTTGACCAGGGTTGACCGACCTCGTAAAGTGTGAGGATCGACTCGACTTTGGTCGCTCGGATTGGCGATAGTTTAGCGGAGCGATAAGGACGTTTTTCCTTTTCAAGAAAGAAGTTAGTTTCCCAAATTGGTAAAGGTTAAAAGAAGTAATTAATTGCCTCATTGAAATAAAAAGGAATACTTAAAGTTGATCATGATGTTTACCTGAATAATTACTTACAAACTACGTAATGGTTTAGGAAACACGATCGTTAAGGAAGCTTAAGCGGAAAGCGTCAGAGCGTGGAATACGCCGGCATATCCAGGTAGGGTGAGCTGTCCCTTCCTTGTTAGAGGCTTTTCGTTATATGTGGAATGCTCTAGTATAATATTATGTTGCCTGCAAGTACGTTTTTGGTTGTTCATTAGTCGATGCCTCGTGATACATGTGTTTTCAGAACTGATAATTGCAAATTGTGAAAAATCGAGGCTAGACTTGCATGTTGAGATACTGTACCCTTGTATGTGTGTACTTGTGACCTGAAAGTGAATGGGACCTAGACGCGTAGATTCCTAGGGATCCCACGGTGTCGATAACCGTGAACCTCCGGAGGGGGCCGTGCTCCTATGTTTGTGGAGAAAAAGTGAGTATAGGCAGTGAACCAGTCATAGGAGACTCAGGGCCAGGAAATGGACACTTTCGCTACTTGTAGTCAGAAGTACTACAGAGTAGTTGGCCGGTTCTCGTACTCAGGACGAACCAGGTCGGTCACTGATTTATTTTACTTTAGCCGGCAGGTAAGTATCTCGGAGCTCCAAGTGTGTGAAGCATACTGCATATGCTTTATAAAAGAAACAAATGTTTGTGGTTGCCACTTTTCTTAAAGCATTTTTCGATAAACGTGCACAATATTATGTAGTAAATATTTTCAAGTATATTATTTTTCAAACCTAGCATGGTTGGGTCGGCCCCTATTGGGCATGCGAGGACGAAAGCTCACCCCTACTATAGTGTGCAGGTTTCGAGCATGTGGTCGGGAAGCGTACAGGGGAGACACGTGGCCCGGCTTGGCGCATTTCTCTTTAGTTTTATCAAAAGGAAGGTTTTGGTCCCTTATCGGATTTTGAAGTAACTTGGTTATTTATTTTCTTACTAAATTATTTGTTATTTGTTTTCTATTCGCTCATTTACAAAATTTCGAGAGACCCGTAACCCTGGGGCGCGTCTCTCATACTTGTTTTTACTTCGTGATTCGTTATTTTCCAAATTGGGCTCCTATTGTAAGCCCAAATCTTTTAGCTCACTTTAAATTCCGCTTGCGAAAATATGTTGTTCGGTTGCTAGAATGTTTTGTGACTTTTGTCCAAGAAAGTGTTTTGTAAACCAACAACCTAAACTTAAAAGGCCTTGCGGTTTCGGGTTGATGAGCTATCGAGATGCCATTCGTGACATGTCGATTCCTCATAGGCTCGGAGTCGCGGCGCTGTGGGACCCCCCTCTCAGGTCACCACACTTGAAGTTGAATTTCAACGCGTACTCCGCGTTCAGCCCCCTGGTCCTGTTAAGATGACTCCGGCGCCGCTGGCCTTGGCACTGGCGGAGCCGTCTACATGCAGGTTCCAGTCTGACTGCTGGGGAGCTGGCTCTTCAGCGGCTACCATCTCCGTTCCGGGCCCTGCCTCCTTGCCTGGTTCGAGTTGGCACTCGGTGAGTTCAGCAATAAAGTCCGCCACTGCCTGGCCCTTTATGGCGGTTCTTGGCTTGTACTCAATGTCGAACTCACTGAGCTCAATGGCCCACTTGCTGAGGCGCCCTGAGTGTTCAGGGTTCTGCAGTACCTGCTTCAGCGGTTGATTGGTTAATACATGGATTGTGTGAGCCTGAAAGTACTGGCGGAGGCGTCTGGCGGCAACGATGAGTGCGAGAGCGAGTTGCTCTAAGGGAGGGTATCTTGTTTCAGCTCCGTTCATGCCTCTGCCGGCGTAGAATACTGGGAGATCCTCCTGGCCCTCACGCCGGACAATGGCGCAGCTTACCGCTGATACCGATACCGCTAGGTATATGTACAGTGTTTCCCCTTGCACAGGAATGGAAAGAAGTGGGACTGCCGCCAGGTATTCTTTCAAACCCTGGAATGCCGCCTGACACTCTGGGTTCCAGTTGATGACTTTCTTGTGAGTTGTTTTGAGGACTTTGAAAAATGGGGCACACCTCTCAGTGAGTCTGGAGATGAATCGAGAAAGGGCGGTTAACTTGCCTTGGAGGCACTGGACGTGTACCTTATACTCAGGGTCCGCCAGATCAAGGATGGCTTATACCTTGTCCGGGTTAGCCTCGATGCCTTGTTCGCTGACGATATAATCCAGAAATTTGCTGGCGGTGACGCCAAAGAAGCATTTTTCTGGGTTGAGGCGCATACCATAGGCCAGGAGAATGGTTACTATGATTTTGAGGTTTGCCACATGCCCGCCGACTTTTATGCTCTTGACCAGCATGTCGTCCACGTAAACCTCGATTATCTTTCCGAGATGTTCCGCGAACATGGCATTCATAAGTCGTTGATAAGTTGTGCCGGCGTTCTTCAGACCGAAAGGCATAACGTTGTAGTAGTATAGGCCCTTGTCGGTGGTGAAAGTGGTGCACTCTTGGTCGCCGGGATGCATCTTGATCTGATTATAGCCGGAGAAAGCGTCCATCATGCTAAGGAGCTCATGTCCGGTGGTTGCATCAACCAGTTGATCGATGCGGGGTAGCGGGAAACTATCCTTTGGGCATGCCTTGTTGAGATTTTTGAAGTCGACACACATTCGCCACTTGCCGCTGGGCTTCTTGACCATAACCAGGTTGGAAATCCACTGGGGATAGATGACCTGGCGGATGAATCCAATGCCCTGGAGCTTGGCAACCTCCTCTCCTATTGCCCGATATTTTTCCTCATCAAAAGCCCTCCGCTTCTGCTTGATGGGATAGAAGGATGGTTTGATGGTCAACTTGTGTGTGATGATTTCAGGGGAGATACCTGGCATGTCCGCGTATGACCATGCAAAGACGGCAGCATTGTCACGTAGGAATTGAGTGAGTTCTGCCTCTACCGCTGGGTCCAATTGGGCGCCTATGCGGACTGTCCGCTCAGGGTGCTCGTCCGAGATGCAGACAACCTTCAACGACGTTTCTGGGTTGACTGGCTCCTTCTTTACATATTTCTTCTCCTCATCCCTAGGGTCCTCGAAGATATTTGGTGGCGGTGCCTGGTTTCCCACCGTCAGGATTTCATGGCGGCGTGTTGACCGCGCTATAGTCGTTGAATAGCATTCTCGTGCCAACTGCTGGCTTCCCCTGACACAGCCCGTGCCGTTGGGTGTGGGGAACTTCATGAGAAGCATGTATCCGGCGATGATGCATTTGAGTTTGTTGAGTGCCGGTCGTCCTATGATGGCGTTGTACGAGCTGAAACAATCGACGACAATGAACTCTGTATGAATCTCCGCCATGCATGGACTAGTGCCAATAGTCAACCGCATGTAGTCAGACCCCAGCGGTTGTGTGACGTCGCCGGAGAAACTGAGAAGTGGCTCATGATCCTGGAGTAATTTGTTGTTCCGCTTGAGGTGGTTGTAGCAACCGCTGAAGATGATGTTGACAGCGGACCCGCTATCCACCAAGATTCTCCCCACTGAAAATCTGCCAAGAATAGCGTCGACCAAGAATGGGTCGTCATGGGGTAGATGTACTCCACGTTCCTCCTCCTCTGAGAAGGTAATAGGTTCCCAACCTGCCCGTGGGAGTTTGGCGGACCTCTCGTAGCGGATGTTGCAGACTTCTTTTGGGTGATTAGCGCGTGCATAGCGCTTCTTTGCCCTGTGAGACATGCTAGTGATTGGAGCACCGCCGTCGATGGTGTTGATGCGGCCCAAGGTCTCAATGTTGGTGATCACAGGTGGCGGTTGGCGCACCTTGAATTGCTCCATCTTACCGTCACGGTACAAGGTCTCAATGGCCGTTTTTAGAGCGTTGCAGCTGTTGGTATTGTGACCGCTATCCTCGTGGTACTTGCACCACCTGCCGGTGTTTCTAGGTTTTCCCGTTTTTGGGTACTTTCCTGGTGGTGGCGGTGGGATCTGATCCTTGCACTGATTGTATATTTCCTCATACGAGGCTGTGAGGACTGTGAACACTGCATACCGCTGAGAAGACTCCGTTTGTTTGTTGCGGTTATCCCCATGGGATGGGCGGTTGCCCTTGTTGTAGTGTTGGTCCTTCTGCCGCTTGTTCTGGTGGTGGCCCTGTTGCCACTCTCTCTTCTTGTCAGTTGGCGGCGCAGCAGGGGTCTTGTTAGCGGTCTCCTGATGACTGGAGGAGGGTTGTGTTGTCTTTGTTGGTGTTGCTGGTGGCGGCGGGGTTTCTCCATATGTGATGAATTCCGCCTGGGCGTGAATGACCGCCTCACTCATGACGTGGTCATATGCCGCATTAGGGTGATTATAGTTGAGGTGATAGAGGAACGGCCCCTTGAGGAGTCCCTGCTTGAAGGCCGCCGATGCCATTGATTTGTCTAGATCGCGGCACTGAGATGCTGCCGCTCGCCACCTTGTGACGAATGCCTTCAGTGACTCGTCTGCCCCCTGCTTGACGCTGAATAGCTGACTTGTGTTGTGATGTCCGGCGGACAGTAAGATGAACCGAGAGAGGAAGGTGTGTGATAGTGCATGGAATGAGTCAATGGATCCCGGCGGACACTCAAAGAACCAATTCATTGCCTCACCGTCCAACGTTTCGCTGAACAAGTGGCACAGGGTGGGGTCGTCAAATCCCTTGTTGTTGGTGACCTTCTTGAAGGTGTCCATGTGGACGAAGGGGTCGGACATGCCGCTGTAGTGTGACATCTTTGGAGTTTTTGCGTACGCTGGTCTGATAGCCTGCAGAATCGCAGCGGTGAAGGGCCCTGGTCTGGACGCGAAAAGCGGATCTTGAGTTGGCGCTGGGGCGCCCGACTCCGCCCGGATTAATCTCTGCTTCAATTGTTGCATCCTTTCCAGTATTTGGGTTGTTGCACTGCCGGCGGAACCTGCCTGGATATTCCGCTGGACCTGTCTACGCCTTGGCGCAGGAGGATTGCCCTCAGTCCTTGCTCTAGCTTCCGAGCGGTTGGTGTGCGGTAGTGACTCCGCCTCCTGCTCCAACATTAGCTGGGGGATGGGCGGTGGTCCCATCCCCAATAGTTCAGGTGGGTCCAGCGGTACCTGCATCTGTATGACTGGTCCCGGCACCAATGTGCCAGTGTTGGGCCGACTACGCCTGGTGCTGCGTGACTGCTCGCTCTGCGCCAGATTGGCGGCTATTTCCAGCGTCCTCTTTAGTTCATCAAAACGAGACATCAGCATAGCCACTTGTTTTTGGGCCTCGGCCTTCTCCCTGCGCTCCTCTTCACGCTCTCTGTTCGCCTTGTGAAGGTTCGCCAGCGCAAACTCGTACATAGCGGCGAGATCTTGGTCCGGTGGGCGGCTGCTGCTTGGATTTGCCTCACCGCCGGGGTTGGCTGGGGTGTTGAATAGTGCGCGGTTAACGCCTACCGCTGGGTTGGAGGGTTGGGGGATGGCGGATTGGTCCGCCTGCTCTTCAGCGTTTCCCCCGCTACCGTTAGTCATGGTGATTGTGGTGGGATGACCTTTTGTTCAAGGATTCCCACAGACGGCGCCAATGTTAATGCTCAAAGTCCGGCGGTAGCCGAACCTTCGTTCAACGCGGGTCACGTGGGCGGACCGCTACTCTGTAGATATGATGATCTTCGCTAGCTGTCAAACGAAAGACAGGGCGTCAGAGGGAGACCGCGTTGGGCGGTCTTCACTTCTCCGATGCCTAAGTCAGTCAATGCATATAGACAGCATAACAATAAATGAGTAGTAAATGCGTAATTAATGAGGAGAGAGGAGAGAACCTTTTATAGGTGAGGAGAAGGCTGATCTTCTCCTTGTTTTCGATGTGGGACTGATGTGCTTCAGTTCTCAGCTTCAGGAGCTTCTGATGCTATCTTGACACGGCGCGTGGCGGCGCGTGGCGGCGCGTCGGCAGTGATCTGGGGGTGATCCGAGGCTCAGGCGGTAGCTCGCCTGGCAGTGTATCTGTAGGCTATTCCTTTGGCGGGAATAAGTACCTCAGGCGGTACAATGAGCGTAGCCCATTACAGCTAATTATGCTTGTCAATGTATATGTATGTACAAATAATAAAAATTTTTAGATAAGTTATCAACTGCTACTAGCATCTTAGCTTAAGTGGAACATTCTGGTGTCACAAATATACAGAATACTAAATAGGGAGAATTCCACAAATGGTCACTCAACTATGACTCATTCGACACTTTGGTCACTCAAGTTTCAAATATATCACTTTGGTCACTAAACTATTACACTGTCAATCACTTTAGTCACCCAAGGAGTATTTTTTTCTCACTTTAATCACTTCTCCCAATCATTCTAATACATATTTCTCAAATTTTCACAATTGGTTGGATGAAAATATCATTAATATTGTGGCAAATGTTAAAGGAAAAACATATTATGTGCCTTCGTTAAAGTGACTGACGGAGAGGGAATCAAGGAATCAGTGATTACCATCAATCAGCAAGGATTACGGATCAATCAGCATTTAATGTCATCATTGTAATTGATATTTCTGTTGTAATTCCTTCTCTATATAAAGGGGCTATGAAATGAAATGAGTAGACCAATTCCAATTCCATTTTACTTTTACACGTTATCAGCACACTCAGAGCCAAATAGCCAAGAAAGAAATCCTGATTTTCAAGTTTTTTTTTCCATCGAAAAAAAACCAAAACCCTAGAAGAAGAAAAATATTTATTTTTTTCTGCCGCCACCAAACAAACAAAAAATCTCTCCTCGCCCAGCCGCCCTCCTAGCCCATCTCGATCCGGCAGCAATCGGCCTTGCAGTGCCTAGCCTTGCCGCTTCCTCACCTCCCAGCGCGCCTTGCAGCAGATCCCCGTCGCACCCCTGCAGCAGCCCAGCGCCGCTCCTCTACCCTGCAGCATCACGCCTTCAACCTCGCGCGGATCCCCGCGCCTCCTCGCACACAACCCAGCTCGCCTAGCAAGCTGCCAGCCTCAGCCCACCCACTGCCCAACTCACCTGCGCGGCCGCCTGCGCACTATACCCAGAAAGAAGACGCGAAGAAGAAGAGAGAAAAGAAGAAGAAAAAAGAAAGAAAAGAAGAAAGAAAGAAAAAGAAAAAAAAAACAAAAAGAAGGGACCCGGCCCAAAAGAAAAGGCCCGGTCCAGAGAAAAAACAAAAGGCCCAAAGAACAGAAGGCCCAGAGAAAAAAAACCAAAAACAGAAAGGAAAAAAGAAACTTGGCCCAAAGTAAAGGGGACAGCCCAAAGAGCAGACCCGGCCCAGACGAAAAAAAAAAAAAAACAAAAGCAGGCCTCACTGGTGACGCAGCCCAGCAAGAAGAAAAGAAAAAGAGAAGGGGAAGAAAAAAAAAAAACTCCGGCCCATTGCTGCAAAAAAAAAAAAAAAACATTGCTACGTACGCCTGCATCAACACGCGCGTGCGCTAGGATTGTTTTATTTTCTCCAAACCAAGTATGTTCTCTTTTATTTATTTAATTTCATACTATGGTATATTTAATTGTTTATAATTAGAACTTTTGAGCATGTTTAATTAGATAATATTGATTTTTTTTTTTAAACATGCCTTGTTATTTATGTTTTATATAATTATCTTTAAGCATGATTATATATATTTTGTTATATATTATTTATGAAATTTTGAGCATGTTTTGTGAATTTTATTTACGTTTATATAATTATTCCTAAGCATGTTTTTATTATGCTATTGTTTATATTTTTACGCATGATATATTATGTATAGCATATATGTTGTTGTATATTTGTGAAATTTGAGCATGCCATGTAATTTATTTATTTTTATATGCTATGTTTAAATGTGCTATGATTATTCCTTATTTAGCATGCTACATATAAATTGCATCTTGCCATGATAATGAAAATTCATGCACATTATAAACACACAATGACACAATTACCGTGATAAAGTATTTTCACATAGCATCGAAAAAAAATGTGACCATTACGAATCTTAGTCTTGAAATCTAATTCATATTTTTGGAAAATAATTCACGTGGATGTCTTTATGACTGCGTAATTTATATCTTTCCTCTTGTTTATGTAGATGATTGATCCAACTCGACCTGAATTTGACATCTTGGACTCAGAAGGACTTGAGTACCATCGTTGGGTTTCCGATGTGGAAACTGCCTTTGTGGCAAAAGACTACAGTGCCACCATTACCGACCCCAAAGACGATGTACCATCTAATAAGGTGAAAGCAAATGCCTTAATGTTTCTGAGGCGACATATTGATCCTAGCCTACGCTAAGAGTACCTTCAGTTGAAGACACCCAAAGAACTGTGGGATGCCCTTAAGGGACGTTTTGGGAACATTCATGACACTTTGCTCCCAGAACTGATCGTTCAGTGGAATGAAATCCGCTTGCTTGACTACAAAAGGGTCAATGACTTCAACAAGGACATGTTGCGCCTAAAGGCACGTCTAAATTTCTGTGGAAAGGAACTCACAGAAGATGATATGATCCAGAAGACTCTTTCTACTTTTCCTACTTCAACACTTATACTAGCGAACCAGTATAGGCTGGAATATGACAACAAAAGAATCACAACATTCAATAAGCTGATCAACCTACTGCAAGAGTAGGTTGAGAGGCATAATGAGGTTCTCTTGAACAACAATGCCAGGCCCACTAGGACAAAGGAAATTCCCGATGCTAATTATGGAAAAATGAAAGGTGGAAAGAACCTCAATGCAAAGGGGTTTGGACGTGCTGATCCCTATCCACGTGGCAACAATGCACCACGTGGAAAGGGACGTGGGGGTCGTGGAAACAAGGTGCAAAAGGCACCTAAGAATCCTTCTGTCAAACAGGATAGGGTTGGCAATGAACCATGCTATAGGTGTGGAGTCATTAAGCATTGGTACAAGAACTGCCAAGCAAGCAACAGAGTAGCAGCCAATTACAAGAGGTATTGGGAGTCTAAAGAACAAGAGGCTCACTATATGGAAGAAGGAGGCCATGACCTAGACGTCAACCTCACAATTGCAGACTTCAATGGCAACAAGGAACTTGCTCAGTCAATGGATACACTAGATTTTGACTGATCTGCTTTATCTATTTATTTTCCAAAAACAGTTGTGAAGGCACAATGCCTCATTTTTTAATTAGACTATTACTTGGTCTTAAAGTTTATTTCAATAATGGTTTGATGAATTAGAACAAGATCTTGATTTGATTATCGTTGGCTTATTAATAAATTTTGAATTTTATTTTGAAGCACTGAATTTATTCAAATTTATTTACTACACATATTTACATGGTTCGAAATAGCACTATAAAGATGTAAAGCAATACATCTACAGAAAAATTATTAGAATGAAAAGATTATCATTCTACCTAAATAGAAATACTCTAAAGAATATGAGATATGCTCTGTATGCACCAAGAGCTAATCGAACCTTGTTAAGTTTCAAAGATATTTGTGCCAACGGTTATCATGTAACAACACATTGTGACAATGGAACTGAATACCTTTATATTACCTCTAATGAATGTGGAAGGAAACACATTTTAGAGAAACTTATGAGTCAATCTAGTGGATTGTACCTCACTACTATTCGGATCATTGAATCCCATGCTGTCACCAACAATGACATGTGGGACACTGACTCATACAGGCTTTGGCATGACCGCCTAGGGCACCCTGGTCGTGACATGATGGTCCGTATTTTAAAGAACTCACACGAACATCCCTTCTTTCGAGTGAAAAATAACGTGGGACAAAAATCCGCCACACTGCAAGGTGTCGGTCATAGTACTGCTCAAATGTAGCCATTGCCTTCTGAAGTACCAAAAGCACTACCCCCCTCCCATTATGCCTCATTGACTATTTCAAAGGCACATCACTCGTTTTGCAAAGCCTGCTCTTTAGCAAAAACAGGATCGAGACCTTCCTATGCTAAAGGCAAAAAACAAAACATTCCATTCTTACAAAGGATAGAAGGAGATATCTGTGGACCTATCCATCCAGAATGCGGACCATTTAAGTACTTTATGGTTCTGGTGGATGCTTCGACACGCTGGTCACATGTCGTTTTATTGTCTACAAGAAATGCTGCATTTGCAAAACTCCTAGCACAGATTATACGCTTAAGGACTCACCACCCTGATCACCCTATCAAGTCTATGAGGCTTGATAACGCTGGAGAGTTTACATCAAAAGCATTTGATGATTATTGCATATCTATTGGGATCAATGTAGAGCATCCTGTACCCCATGTGCATACACAAAATGGTCTCGCAGAAGCCACCATCCAAAGACTACAGATGGTGGCTAGGGCATTGGTTATGCGCACCAACCTGCCTATATCTGCCTGGGGTTATGCAATATTGCACGCAGCTTTACTTATTCGTTTCAGACCCATAGCTAGCCAACCATTTTCTGCGTACCAGTTGGTAACTGGATATGATCCTGACATTTCACACTTACGCATATTTGGTTGCACAGTATATGTGCCTATTGCGCCCTCACAGCGCACCAAAATGGGTCCTCAGAGACGATTAAATATTTATGTTGGATACGAATCCCCAACAATTATCCGTTACTTGGAACCCTTGATAGGCAATCTCTTTACCGCTAGATTTGCGGATTGTCATTTTGATGAGATAGTCTTCCCGTCATTAGAGGGAGATAGAAAAAAGGATTTTCCAAGGGAACAACAGGAATTGTCGTGGTTTGTCCCCACTCTGTCTCATTTTGATCCCCGCAGTACTTCACAAAGTGAAAGTGAAGTGAAAAGAATAATTGATCTTCAGAACGTAGCAGATTCGATGCCTGATGCATTTACTGATATCGCAAAAGTGACGAGATCACATATACCAGCTGCAAATGTGCTTGCAAGGTTAGAAGTTCCCAACAAGGGGCACGATGTCGCAGATAGAGGCACTGCAACCACACTTAGTGGAGGTGTGGTTGAGGCCGTGGCTCCCCAAAGGAAGAGGGGGAGGCCACTTGGTTCGATTGACACTCACCCAAGGAAGAAGAGGGGGAGTAAGGCACAAATTGATCCATTAATCATCAATGTAGAGAATCCCTCTCATGAGATTGTCTCTGATTATAGTTATGTCCATGAATCAATACTGGAGGACGCTCCGATGTTTGAAATGATTCAAGAAAACAAACAAATCTCAATGGATTATGAGAGTGCGTATGAGTTGATAGAAAGATCTTCCATACACATTGATGATGTATTTGCATACATTGTTGCTCAAAAAATCATAGAGCACGATGATATCGAACCACGCTCTGTTGCAGAATGTCAACAAAGAGAAGATTGGCCTAAATGGAAAGAAGCAATCCAGGCAGAATTAGATTCTCTGACAAAGAGACAGGTATTTGATCCGGTAGTTCTAACCCCACCAAGTGTAAAGCCTGTAGGACATAAATGAGTCTTTGTTAGAAAGCGTAATGAGAAGAATGAAGTCCTGAGGTACAAGGCTCGCCTTGTGGTGCAAGGTTTCTCACAACGCCCTGGAATTGACTACAAGGAGACATACTCTCCCATAATGGACGTTATAACGTTCCGCTACTTAGTTGGTTTGGTAGTTTCCGAAGGACTGGAAATACAGCTCATGGATGTGGTTACTGCATATCTCTATGGGGATCTAGATTCAGAGATATATATGAAAGTGCCTGATGGCCTTACATTACCCAAATCAAGTGACTCTAAACCACGGAGTGCGTTTGCAATTAGGTTAAAACGCTCACTTTATGGATTGAAACAATTCAAACGGATGTGGTATACCCGTCTAAGTGACTACTTGATTGGAAAGGGATACAAGAACGATGAATTATGCCCCTGCATATTCATAAAGAAAACAAGTTCCGGATTTGCAATTGTAGCCGTATATGTCGATGATATGAACATAATAGGTACTCTTGATGAAATAAGAGAAACCGCGAGCTACTTGAAATCCGAATTTGAGATGAAAGATTTTGGGAAAACTCGATTCTGTCTAGGCCTTGAACTAGAACACCGAGTTTGTGGAATACTAATCCACCAGTCTGCGTATGTCCAAAAGTCAGGCGATTTAACATGGACAAAGCACATCCTGCTAGCACTCCCATGATCGGTCGAAGTTTGGATGCAAAGAAAGATCCATTTCGTCCAAAGGAAGATGACGAAGAGGTGTTGGGAGCTGAAATTCCCTATCTAAGTGCAATAGGCGCATTATTGTACTTAGCCTAATGTACTCGACCAGACATTGCATTGTCAGTGAACTTGTTAGCTAGATTTAGCTCAGCGCCAACGCAGCGTCACTGGAATGATATCAAGAACATTTTCCGATACTAAAAGGAACCATTGACTTGGGACTGTTCTTTCCCTACAGAGAGACCGCAGATGGAACTGCAATCCCTAAAGGAAATGTTGATGGTGAAAGTGTCACTCACTACACTGAAACGCCAAATGACGTTTTGGTTGGTTTGCTGATGCTGGGTACCTCTCTGACCCACATAAAGGTTGTTCCTAAACTGGTTATGTATTTACCATTGGGAACACGGCGATATCTTGGAGATCAACCAAGCAAACCCTTGTGGCTACCTCCTCGAACCACTCAGAGATCATCATTCTACATGAGGCGGTTCGTGAGTGTATTTGGTTAAGAGCTATCATTACACATATTCGAGGGACTAGTGGTTGGAATTCTACCACTGAAGAGCCTACTTGCATTTATGAAGATAATGCAGCTTGCATCGAACAGATGAAGCTAGGATATATCAAGGGTGATCATACAAAACACATATCACCAAAGTTTTTCTACAATCAGCAACAACAGGCCCTCCTCAAGATTCAAGTGAATCAAGTAAGGTCTGAGGAGAATGTGGCAGATTTGTTCACCAAATCATTGCCCAAGGCCATATTTGAGAAACATGTGAAAAGCATAGGAATGCGAAGACTTTCCAAGATCCCTTGATTAATGTAAGGATCAGGGGGAGGTGTAGACGTCAGGGGGAGTCTAACACACACATGTCATCCTCAAATGTAAAAGGTGCGTTGTGCTCTTTTCCTTCGACCAAGGTGTATTTTTTGTCCCACGGTTTTTATTGTTACTTGGCAAGGTTTTTAGTGAGGCAACAACTCATGCACCATTTCGTCTTTGACTTGGCACAAGGGGGAGTGTTAAAGGAAAAACATATTATGTGCCTTCGTCAAAGCGACTGACGGAGAGGGAATCAAGGAATCAGCGATTACCATCAATCAGCAAGGATTACGGATCAATCAGCATTTAATGTCATCATTGTAATTGATATTTCCGTTGTAATTCCTTCTCTATATAAAGGGGCTATGAAATGAAATGAGTAGACCAATTCCAATTTCATTTTACTTTTACACGTTATCAGCACGCTCAGAGCAAATAGCCAAGAAAAAAACACTACACCGAATACTAAATATATAGAATACTAAATAGGGAGAATTCCACAAATGGTCACTCAACTATGACTCATTCGACACTTTGGTCACTCAAGTTTCAAATATATCACTTTGGTCACTAAACTATTACACTGTCAATCACTTTAGTCACCCAATGAGTATTTTTTCTCACTTTAACCACTTCTCCCAATCATTCTAATACATATTTCTCAATTTTTCACAATTGGTTGGATGAAAATATCATTAATATTGTGGCAAATAATTTTTTTTTAATGAAAAAAATTAACAAAGCGACTAAAGTGATTGACACCTCCCAGCACTCTGGTAACCCAATTTCATTGTCAAATGACCACTTTATTAGTCAGGTGCACACCCACAGCCTAAGAGTAAGTGATGATAAATGTCAAACCACAAATAAAACTCAAAAAAGTGATTCACCTAGCATTACTCTTTGAGAAAGAAAAAAAAGATGGGAAGCTAATGACAGAAAATTATGCAATTGAGTATGTAGATTCAAAGAATTTAATTTAGGTTGATGACCAAATTATCTTCATCTAACTTTCTTTTGGATAAATACGAAACAACAAAATGTATCATAGTTAACCAAACATGGTTATTATATTATGCAGTCTGGGTTAGCTCAAGTAATAAAGAAGGTTGAAAATTGGGTTAATAAATCAGAGATATGATTCCCTCCAAGGTAACAAATTAATATGGTCTGGCTAAAACATTTTGTTCTTTTTATTTAGGACTCGATATGCAATAGCTACTTCAACGAATCAAACCGTTCAGGTGCATGTTCTGCCTTCTGTCCTAAATCATATAGTTAACCAAGTCATAACTTCGTGTTCTAAGTTCTAACTCCACTCCCAAATGAGATAAATATCTCCTATCATTGGAGAGGTTGAGGGGACATGGCAACCACCCATAGAATGATTGGTAGGGGTAACCCAACCACTAAGCAACACTTGAGGAGAGCTTTTCTTACCTGTACATGATTTGATTCTTATTCTTGAATTCACGTTGGTTGGATAAGTTAGATGAGCCTAGGCCGTAGCTGTAGGGTGATCCTAACTAACTATTCTGTCACTCGTCCTATTCTTAGTGTATGTAGATTGTATTACGACTGGCAATACAAGAGAAGCTAGCTTGGAACAGCTGCCACCAGATATGCTAATAATTATGCTGTGATGTAAGCAAACCGTGTAATTTAATCTACACTTAATTATCCTACTTTTGGACATGGTGTAGTCAATATGTCATGTAATGGTATAATTTAATTCACATTGTTTATATGTGCCCTAGGAAAATGTTTTGGATGGTACATTCATCAATCAAAATCTTTCTATTAAAATTTTATAAATTTTACGTTTATACTATCCGTACAATTGTCATGTAAAATTTTAAAAAAAGGACTCCGCTCACTCCCTGATTGCCCTATTGCACCACGTAAGTGACATAATAACCGTATTGAAGAGCTGTTCATGTTGTAAATAAATCATATACTTTTGACGTGTATTTGACACCACATGATCACGAGGAAAAAGACATAGGTATATGGTATGAACCATGGATTATTCCAACCCAATAAAAAGAAAACAAAACAATAACGATCTTTCTTCCTAACCAATCTAACTGATACCCACTACCTCACTACTCTCCTCTGTCAACCACATTATTCATATTTTTCCAAATTGATGTAACTTAATGTACATACAAACTGATAAGCCGTAGACTAAATATTAACAATTAGTATTTTGTAAATAAATCATGTAATTTAATTGTCACTTTTCGATTACTTTTCTTACTTACATGTCAAATGTATATACAAACTAAATTTAGTCCCCCACTTTTCATACATTTGACATAGATATGAGTCAATAAGCCACTAAACAAATCATGTACTTGCTTACATATAATTTGACACCACTTCCAATTGGAAACAATGTGCTTAATTTTGTAATGGATTGATAGTCATTTGGTGCCATCATAAGAATATCTCATCCCCACAAGATCATAAAACTATTAACTTTTCGTACTTTATGACATATATAATTTGACACCACTCCCAATTGGGAATAACGCGTTTAATTTTTGTAATGGATTTCATAGTTAATGTCACCATAATTAGAATATCTCATACCCACAAGATCACAAAAAATAACGAAAGAGACGTAGGTCCATATTTCTTCGCACTTATGGAACTTGTCCCATGGGGTCACACTCCTACCAGAGAAATTAAAAAAAAAAAAAAAAAACAGAGCTTTCTTCCTTTCCAGTTTTGTTAACGGGTGTCTCCTCCGTCGCTCACACTATTCCTCTTTCCCTATTACTTTAAAGCTCCCCCCGATTTAAAATCCCGCTCAGTTTCTCACCGTTACAAGCAAAGCCAAAACCTCCTCCTCCTCTTTTTGTCACTATTCGAAACCCCAATCTCAGTCTACACTGACAGCTAAACGACGCCGTCCATGGCGGAACCGACGTCGTCGGAGCAGATAGTCTATCTGCACGGCGACCTGGACCTCCAAATCATCGAGGCGCGCTACCTGCCCAACATGGACATCTTCTCCGAGCGCCTCCGCCGCTGCTTCACAGCCTGCGACACCGTCAACTGCACCGGCTCCCGCTCCGACAATCCCGATGCCGGCCACGGAGCCGAGGACCGCAAGAAGGTCCACCACCGCAAAATCATCACCAGCGACTCTTACGTCAGCGTCGTCGTGCCCCAGGCCACGGTGGCGCGTACGCGCGTCATCAAGAACTCGCAGAATCCTCAGTGGAAAGAGTCCTTTTCCATCCCGCTCGCGCATCCCGCGGCTAAGCTTGAGTTTCGGGTCAAAGATAACGACATCTTCGGCGCTGAGCTTATCGGCACCGCCTCGATCCCCGCCGCCGAAATCGCCGCCGGAAATGAAATTTCCGGCTGGTATGAGATTATCGGACCCACCGGAAAGCCTCCGAAGCCTGATTGCGCTATCATGGTCAAGTTGAAGTTCACGCCCTTCGAGATAAACCCGGTCTACAGGCACGGCATCGCCGGCGATCCAGAACGGAGGGGAGTCCCCAAGACCTACTTCCCTATGAGGAAGGGAAGTCACGTGAGGCTGTACCAGGACGCGCACGTGCCGGAGGGGTTGCTGCCGCAGATTGAATTGGACGGAAGGAAGGTTTATAAGCCTGAGAATTGCTGGGAGGACATTTGCTATGCGATTTCGGAGGCTCACCATATGATCTACGTGGTGGGATGGTCTGTGTTTCACAAAGTGAGGCTGGTTAGGGAGCCAAGCCGGAAGTTGCCACGCGGCGGCGATTTGATGCTCGGAGATTTGCTCAAGTATAAGTCGGAAGAAGGCGTACGGGTGTTGTTGCTGGTCTGGGATGATAAGACCTCCCACGACAAGTTCTTCTTCAAATCGGTGATTATTTTAACCTGCATTCTGGTTTTGAATTTACTGAGTTACTGTTATTTAACTGTGAATAATGCTGATATAGGAATCTTTCAGTATGAATTGAAATCTTTGAGTCTGATAGTTTAGTCAATGCTGCGAATCTGCTTGAATGTAATATGCTTGTCTTTTTAGCTTTGGTTCTTGGAGTCAACAATTAGGTGTCTACCTTTGTGATGTTATCAAAAAGGTAACATCACATCTTACATGGCCAGTAAAAAGAAAAAGAATTAGTCATGCATTCTGTGATGTCCTTAATTCATTGTTCTGGTTTCTATATGACTGTATAGAATTTGAGTGATAATGTGAAGTGGGAATGGTGCAGGCAGGAATGATGCAGACTCATGATGAAGAAACCCGGAAGTTTTTCAAGCATTCATCTGTCACTTGTGTTCTGGCCCCTCGCTATGGCAGTAGTAAGCTTAGCATTATGAAACAACAGGCAGGTTCCAGTTCTTACATTTTTGTAATCTTGTTTTCTTATGATTAGTATGATCTTAAATTGCAACCATGATGGTATAGATATCTTTTGATAGTTTGAATATGTTTAATTGAAATGTCTACGGTTTGAGAATAACTTTTTTTCACAAGTCATACTTCTACTTATCATTTGTGTCTTGTTTCAAAATTGTTTAGTGTTCATTAGACATATTTTCTGCTTTATTTAACAAACATTCCTTTACTTGAATGGAGTTATTTGTTTTTCATTTAGATAATCAAGTTTAACTCTTATTTTATGGGTTTCTACAGGCTGTTGGATCCCTCTTTACACACCATCAAAAATGTGTTATTGTGGACACACAAGCATCTGGTAATAACCGCAAGATAACTACATTTTTAGGAGGTCTTGATCTCTGTGATGGTCGTTATGACACACCTGAGCACAGATTGTTTCGGGATCTCGACACTGTGTTTAAAGAAGATTTTCATCAACCTACGTTTCCTGTAAGTAATTGGTGTTTTGACAATTTATTATCTTCCTTGTTTCTAAAATGCTAGCCCCTTTCATCATTTTCTTTTTCTTACTTATGTAACTATGGACTAGCATAACTTATGGTTTGTAATTACAATGATATATCAAAATGGATGGCTCTAGTGGTAAATATCTCTTTATGACTTTTTGTGTTTGTTCTTGCACTAGGCTGGGACCAAGGCTCCAAGGCAACCATGGCATGACTTGCACTGTAGAATTGACGGGCCTGCTGCATATGATGTTCTTATAAACTTTGAGCAACGGTGGAGGAGAGCAACACGGTGGAGGGAGTTTGGACTACGTAAAAAGGTTTCGCATTGGCATGATGATGCTTTAATTAAGATAGACCGTATTTCATGGATACTTAGTCCTAAGATGTCTCATTCAAAGGAGTCAAAGGATGTTACAATTGTTCCCGAAGATGACCCAGCTGTATGGGTTCAGAGAGAAGATGATCCCGAAGATTGGCATGTTCAGGTTGAATGATGGAACTTTCTTTTGCTTCTTTTCTCAGCGTTTGTTTTTCATATACATATATAAAAATAAAACTAAAAAACAACGAATCCAATCTCGGTATATATATTCTTTTGCAGATTTTCAGGTCTATTGACTCGGGATCACTGAAAGGATTTCCCAAAGATGTCATTCATGCTCAGTCAAAGGTCTCTCACCCTGCTTCCTTTTTCTTTAATACCTTTTTATGAAAGCTGAATTGTGAGGAAAGCTGATTATACTCCCTGACTGTAACTGCAGAACCTTATTTGCTCAAAGGATCTAGTAATAGATAAAAGCATCCAGAAAGCATACATCAATGCAATCAGATCTGCCCAACATTTCATATATATTGAAAATCAGTATTTTCTTGGTTCATCATATGCATGGCCAGATTATAAAAATGCAGGTAAGGTGACAATCTACTGTGCACTGAAGTATAACTCTTTGAAAAACATAATGTTTATACTTTCGGAGCAAAAGTTTTATTTTGCAAAACAACACATATATGGAATATTTATGTACAAAGCTGCACTTGAAATCTTTGGGTTCTGTTATTTTGTGCATGGGTACAAGATCAACATTTTATTCTCCTACGGTTGTATCAACTTGGAAAAAGTTTTTTTTTTTTTTTTTTTTTTTTTTGCAGTTAGTTAAATTTGCTTATTTATTCATCCAGAAATTGACTAAGAACATTAAAAATATGCATCTGCATTTTAAATTACTGTCATTGGTTTTAAATATTTATCAAACTCAATGACCCAAGACTCTAAGCACTTATCTTTTCTCAAATTATACATTCTTTTGGTTTCTAATCATAGCTGGCATCCCTCTATTTTATTCATACTTAATCCCTTTCTTGGTCCATGCAGGAGCTGACAATCTTATCCCAATGGAGTTGGCACTAAAGATTGCCAGCAAAATTAGAGCTAACGAGAGATTTGCAGTGTATATAGTTCTACCTATGTGGCCTGAAGGTGATCCGAAAACTGGTGCAATGCAAGAAATTCTCTACTGGCAGGTATTTGGTTGTCTTTTATATATCTGCTCATATAAGTGAAACATATGTTTCAGGGACACTTGATAACTAAGATTGCTGTTATGTTCTTGTGGTTCTCTGATCTGCTCATATAAACAGCAATGGAGTTCTTCCTTTGACATAATCGTTTGTCTTTGGTTCTCTTACTAATAGTTATTTATAGATAGCGATGTCATTCATAACAGTATTGGCATCTGTTCCCACCGATATCTAGCATAAATCATTCAATTTCTTAATGGTTTTAGTCTATACTGATATGTCAGGACCAACATAGAAGTTTCCGTCTGACTTGTGCATGTTTGCATTTTACAGAGCCAAACAATGCAAATGATGTATGGTGTTGTTGCACGGGAATTGAGGGCCCTGCAGCTTCAGGACTTACATCCTCAAGATTTCCTCAATTTCTATTGCCTTGGTAATCGGGAAAAACTTTCTGAGGAAACATCAAACAACAATGGTGCTACGGTAATTGTTCAAAAATGATCATCTCCTGTACTGCTCCAATTTTATCATTTAATGCTATTTTTTTTTTTTTTTAGATACTAGGCCCTTAATCTCTGTAACCTAGAAATTCGTGGCTTCCAATCATTACATTAACGATGCTTTCAGCTTTAAGATCTTAGTATATGCAAGTCCCTGCTGCTATTTTCTTTATTTAGCATGTACTCTGGGACCTTGAAATCTCATCATGTGTGTCCTGAAGTCCCACTTTTCTTCAATGAATTCTCAATTCTATTTGTGGTTGCCATTGACTGATATAATCAGAGATTAATCTGTCAACAATTTTAGAATGAACTGTTCTGCATAAGTTTTCCATTATCCATTTTATAAACCTTTAAGACTGCATGAAAGGGAAAAATGTGCTTTACTTTCGTGTCTGGTATGCAAATTAATCGAACTATGGAAAGGCAAAAATATTTCCTGCTTCTAGTAACAGAAGTTATGTTAACAGTATATTTAATCGATCCCTTTTTTTATTTTTTCCCCCCCTTTTCAAACACAAGTCATTTTACTTTCTACTTTGGGCCATTACTCGAAATTAAATGGGTCGACTTTGTTTTCACATCATGCCAATGACTCTGATGCTTCTTTTGTGATATTTGACTTGCTTTTGAACCACAGTTAGTTATCTCCAGAGCTTTAAATCCCAATTCATCTATCTGGTTTATCTTGTTATCTGCCAGAAAATCTCTTTTTTGGTCTTTAAACCAAGTTTTTCTTTCAGATCTCCGATGCATACAAGTACCAGCGCTTTATGATTTATGTTCATGCCAAGGGTATGATAGTAGATGACGAGTATGTTATAGTGGGATCTGCCAATATCAACCAAAGATCAATGGCCGGTACAAAAGACACTGAGATAGCTATGGGTGCGTATCAACCCCATCACAGTTGGGCTGAGAAGAAGAGACATCCATGTGGTCAGGTATGTAACTTAGTGTCATTTTCCAGTTGCAAACTTGTTATTTATTGATTCTCCCCTGCTGACGCTAAAGAAGAGAATCATGGAGCAATAGCTTGTCAATACTTTTAGCTTCCACTAGCTGTTCCAGAACGTACTAAGGAACTTTAGAGTAGCAGCCTTTTATTGCTCCTTTGCTCCCCCAATCCTCTGAAACTTCACAGAATCCCCCATATGGTTGAGTTTTATGACAGATAACGACCTCAAAAGTTTAGAATTTGTTCACATTTAGAATAATTCATAAACTTTGAATTTCTGTTCATGCAGATATATGGGTATCGAATGTCGCTCTGGGCTGAGCATCTTGGTGAGTTGGACCCATGCTTCAAAGAGGCAGAGAGTTTGGAATGTGTGAGGAATGTGAATGGCATTGCCGAAGAAAACTGGAGGAGATACACATCGCCGGATTTCACAGAACTGCAGGGTCACCTTCTCAGGTATCCGTTGCAGGTAGATGGTGATGGTAACGTGGGACCCCTGCCAGGATATGAAAATTTCCCTGATGTTGGTGGCAAAGTTATTGGAGCTCATTCTGCTGCACTTCCTGATCAATTGACAACATAACACATCTCTGTATTCTTTTATGTTGTTAACAGGATTGTTCAAATACTGTTCAAGTAATAGGTGTTATTAGCCCCTGGAGTTTTACTAGATCAAACTAGTTGGTTGTTCCTTTCTTGCTAATGTTAGGACCTCCTACTGTGGTTGGATGTGTACATTTTGTGAATTTGTATACGGTGAACGGTTAGTGGCATGTCGCCCGGACACCGGGGGATATTGCATGTTGTGAATTGAGTTTTTCTTTTTCCATCTGGTGTGTTCTTTACAGCAATTGCATTGCAAACTTCACTCCTTTTTGGGGCCTAAAAGATAATCAGTCAAACCAAACAACGCAGGTGCAATGGAAATGTTATTTACTTAACCAAAGGATCAAATAACAAAAACAGTATAATCCAATCTCTGCGTGTAGAAATTCGTTTCAACCACATTATATATACAAACTGTTTTAACAATTAGCGATAATATGCGAGAGCACATTTTCAAGGGAAAGAAGACTGCTTGAAAGTTAATTTAGTTGATTTTTTTTTTTTTTTTTTTAACTAGATAATTAGACAAGTGAAATTGGGAAATAGTATTTGCAAAAAAGAATATAAAAAAAACTTATAAAAAGGAAAATAGTAAAAGAAATATCCAAGAAGTAAACCATTGACCTCATAAACACGTGGCACACAAAATCAGGGTTTACCGCTTGACCGTCCGTGACCGCAGAGGATCACACCTCTGCGAAATATAGTTTATATTTTCTTTGTCTGCGTAGACAGAAAGGTTTGAAGTGCAGCTTGGCCTTTGAGGAAAGCTCATTGACCCCTCAAACCCTAATTCCTCGATTTTTTGCGCTAGGGTTCTTCCACCTTTGCCCCCTCAAAATGGTAATCTTTCTACTCAAATTTTCGTCTCCTATTTTCATGATTCATCAAATTTCAAATAGTTTAATGCGTTTTCTTTTACATGTAGGCGGATTCTCCTCGCAGAAGGTAAAGAGCCCTAGAATTCCTGTAGCTACCGTTCCAGTTTCTTGGTTCGAATTTGAAATTATTCTGCAATTGGTTGAATAGTTTTCCGATTTGCGTGTTATGGTGTTGGAGTTATCGGAAGATTCCGTCCTTCTTTTCAATATGATGCATTAGAGCCCTTATAGCTTCTGTTGTTTCAAGATTCTGGTTATACGTGTTGTTTAGTTTTCGAGGGACATTTGATGAATCTAGATTGTATATATGTATTTGAAAGGTGGCTAGATTTAATTGCAGAAGAAGTAATGTGGTTGTGCTGATCAGTGTTACTGTTCTGATGTGCCATGGTCCCATGGAATCTATTTTTATAGGCAATCTGAAGGTTTAATTGCGATTGAGATGAGGATAGGTTTGGTGTTGGTGTTCATGATTGAGAGGTTTTTTTTTGTTTTTTTTTCTTCCCTTCTTATAAGTGTGGCTTGTATGAATCTGGGGAGTCGCGGTGGTATATTTTGTGTTCATATTGTACAATTTAGTTAATCTGTAATGATGGACATGGTTTTCTTTCTTTGCTCCCACACTTTGTGGCATTGAATCTGGTTAAAAAGCAGGTTTGGGTGTATTGTGGGCATTTTTTATCCACTATACAAAAATGAGTTCAAATCAGATTTTTGGTTCTTAGATCTTGTTCATTTTATGTTTCTAACAAGTACATGTGGTTAAATCAGGTATTCACGATCCCCTTCTCCATGGAGAGCTCAGTCTCGGTCCAGATCCAGGTCCAGGTCTGTGTCCAGGCCTAGGTCAAGATCAAGATCCTGGTCTAGGCCGAGGCGCAGGTCTAGAAGTCGTGGCAGGTTGGTGCTCATGTTTATGCATAAATCAGCTTTTCAGTTTCCATTTTGATTATGGATGAGTGTTTTTAATGGCGAAATCATGGATGCATTGATATGAAGGAGGAATCTGTGGGAGTTTTTTTTTTTTTTTTCCTTGTGAAAGCAATATAAGTGGCTCACCCTTGACGTCTCATTACTTAAGAGTTCCCCTGGTAACGGTACAATCTGTTTTGGTTAACTGGTCAAGATACCTGTGCTGAATCTGGTAGGAATCGGCACCAATAGCAGGAGAAGAAGTGCGAGTAATAAACCTTTTCCAATCCTAGCATGTTATGCTCTTTATTTAGGCTAATTGACCAGCGCTATCCAAACAACATAGATTGGCTTGGTATTAGAAAAGTAAATTAAAAGTCCAGTCAGAAGCTCCTTTTCCTGTTGTAAACCTGAAAAGCCCTAACAAACCTTTGGCATCTTCTACACCTATAACAACTCAGTAACTCTAAAGGTGCATCTCAGTAGCTTTTCTATATTTTTATGTATTCCGTATGCATTGGCTCCCGATTGGAGAAGGTTTATGTCTTGCATACTTTACTCCGTCTCCTAAGTTGCTGTAGCCTACACTATCTCTTCTTTGATACATGACTGGTTGTCTAATAAAATGGTTGGTACTCTATGGTGCAGGTCAAGATCCAGAAGTCGTGGAAGGTTGGTGTAATTTTGGTGGTTCTGTTTGATAGTATATCTGCTCTTTAGAACCGACAGTAGTCAAACTCAACTCTTTTTTTTTTTTTTTTCAGCGACTGGTTTTTTACTGTGCTCATCACAGGTGTGTCGTTCTCATAAAGTTGTGCTTTTATGTGGCAGGGATGCTATTGTAAATCCTGGAAATACACTCTATGTGACTGGCCTATCTCAAAGGGTCTCTGAAAAGGACGTTGAAAGGCACTTTTCAAAGGAGGGAAAGGTGCTTTATTTTATCTATGTTTTATATGTTTTTGTTTCCTGGTTCTGCTTCTCATGTTATATATGCTTTGCTTTTCACTTTCATGGTATCTGCATTTCAAAGTTCACTTTGCAATTATGCTTTTGCTTTCCACCCCTCCCTCTTCAGGTAGCTTCATGTTTTCTTGTTGTTGAACCTCGTTCGCGAATTTCCCGTGGTTTTGCCTTCGTTACAATGGATTCTAATGAAGATGCAGAACGGTGCATTAAACATCTCAACCAGTCAGTTCTGGAAGGGCGATACATAACTGTGGAAAGGGTAATTTGATATTTAGTACAGTGGTGAACTCTGTACCATTTATGTTTCTTTTCTTTTTTCTTGACTTGGAGGTTTTCTGGTTATATTCAGATTGCGTCAGCTATGTTGGCAGCAATCAAAGATGAGGAGTTTATCCCTCTCAACTTTAGTGAAACAGCTTGATCAATGCCAAGCTTAAACAGCTTTTCCAATCTGCCTGATCAACTAAACATAGCAACTATATTCCAACAACTATACAACTTCAGCATTCACTTTCAACTTTCATCTCAACTAATCAACGGACATTACCAACAACTTTCTAATCAAGCCTTTATGGTATTTTATAACTGGCATTCATTTTATGGACACTAGTTGTATGTGCCTAGATAATAGATATCATGTGTTTAATTACATATTTCCACTTGATTTAAATTTTTGTATCTGAGTTATCCTTTCCACTTGATTTAGATTTTTATGGATAAGTATTCTTTTGGTGTAATATTTTTCTCATATATTTGGTTCTTACTTTATTTCAATCTTTTTTTATGTTTTGATTCATTGAGATGCAATGATGGAATTTTAAGACGTGAAGATTGATTGTTTTCAGTCCCGGAGGAAGCGACCAAGGACTCCGACACCTGGGCATTATCTGGGATTGAAAAATACTAGGGACTATGGTATGTTTGATATTCCTTTTATATAGAACATTGAGTTGTCTCTCTGATTTATTTGCCTGTATCTCATTCTTTTTCTCTGCATTGGTGGAAGCCCGTGGTGACCGTGACCGTGACCGTGACCATGATCGTGGGAGGTACCGTGGGGGCTCAGGTCGAGATGACTATGGATATAGGAGGTCTCCTAGACGCTCACCCTACAGAGGTGGTCGCGATTATTCTCCTAGGGGCTCATCTTATGGTGGTGGAAGATCAAGAAGGGAGAGGTCTTATTCACCCTATGGCAGTCCAGAAAGGAAATACACTCGTGGCTCTAGATGAAGGTTATATAGCCTCATAGGTTTAGGTATTTCCTGTTTGAGAAAGTGATAAACTTGGGGTCATATTGTGGAGATGTAATGATCTGTGATTTGGAGTCGGATTTTCCTCTCCTTTTTAAATTTGTAGGAGTTCTGGTTCTTGACTTTAAAGTATTGGGATTGATATAATAGTTTGATATACGTGTCTTTGGATTGAATGTTTGTCTCCCCTGTTTCGTTTGAAGCAGATTCTGCAACGCATGAACGAAAGAAAGACCTGAAACTTGACAGTAGAAAGTTACTGTTCAGGGATTATGTAGGCCCAAATGAGCCGAAAAATGGTATGGGCCTAGCCCAACCACCAATATAACCCAATCCAAAATACAAAAACCTCTTCTTCTTCTTCTTCTTCAATTTCAGGAAGGCTCAAAAAAAGCTTCAGCTGAGAGCCACTGAACAGAAAAAACCATGTCACTCTCTTCAGCTCTAAACCCCCAAACCTCCAAGCTCTTCTCTCTCCTCTCTTTCACACCCCACAAGCTCTCACCACCCACCTCCCTGAAATTCTCATCCAAACTCCACACCCTCTCACCCTCCTTCTCCTTCAACTCCTCTCACTCCACCTTCGAAGAAGACCACGTCATCGGCGACTGCGTCGTCTTCGAAGAGGGCGTGTTCGACGACCCGTATCTTCAAAACGACACCGAAATCGAACATTTCAACCCGGAAAAGCCGAAGCCCAGAAAACGCGTTGAAATTGAGACTGAGAATTTGGTGCCGGAGAAATGGAAGGAGGTGCAGGCCACAGTGAACATAACAAAGAAGGAGAGGAGGAAGATTGCGCAGGAGTTGGAGTTCGGTTCGAGGGTCGAGAAGAACAAGAGGGGGTTGGAGCCCATAAGGAATTTGAATTTGGAGGAGTACTCGGCGTATAGAGAGGCCAAGTTGAACCAGCTGAAGCCACTGGTTTTGGATAGGCCTGACAAGTTTAAGGAGGAGGGTGAAGAGTGTGAAGGTGGTGATGGGTTTGTGAGTGAGAGAGTGGCGCCTAAGAATCCCAGGTGGGCTGTTTATGGGAAGGGTTTGGACGATGTTACTGAGTTCTTTAACAGTGGGCATTATGAGCCTGGTGTGAACAAATCTGAAGGTAATTCGAATTTGGGTGTTGTGTATGAAGGTTTTAGGTTTTGAATTATGAATTATGAATGTGGGTTTGGAAAAAGTATTGAACTTTTGATAGAGGGTTTAGCATTAAGTAGTGAACTTTTTATCTAAGGTTTAGATATGGATATAACTTCCTAGGTTGAGCTTGAATTTTTGTGTTTTTGGTTTTGTTTAGTGGATGTGGTCTGTGATATATTCTTTATCGGTTGGATGAATAGGACCCCGGCCTTTGTTTACCAAAGAGGAAAAGCTGATGCTGAATAGGCGAAAACCTGATATAGCTGCTGCCACTTCTGTAAGTATCACATCTGTTATTGAAAAGTGACTTCTGGGATTATGCATGGATTGTTTTCATTTTTGTCTTTAGAAAATTGTTCCCTGCGTGACGATAAGTCTGTCAATTGATTGGTAGCTGATGCTTACTGTCTTCCTGGATTGAGTTTTCAAACTGAAAGATTTTTTAAACTGCAGCTTCAGTTGTTGTGCCGTTATCTCAATCTGCAGGGAGACTAATGTCTCCTAACATAAGCATATTTTTCTATTTCTAACTTGATGAACTCTTTCCAGAGTAAATGGCTGCCCCTTCACACTCTTGCCGCATCAGGAGAATATTACCTTATGGATGCTTTATTGAAACATGAAGCTGATATCAATGCTGTGGATAAGGTATATAAATGACTACATGCTCCATTGGATTGTTAACTGCTGAAGAGTTTCTTGCCTTATCATTTATGATTTGAGCTTAGTTCAATGTCTTTCAGGATGATTGGACTGTTCTTCACAAAGCAATTATTGGTAAAAACCAGGCCATTACAAACTATCTTCTCAGAGAATCGGCTAATCCATTTGTTCGTGATAAAGTGAGTAGAAGTTTATGTAGGTATATCTATTGATCCAGTTTGCTATTGTAGTGGCCCTTGCTCTAATAGAAGTTTTATGTTGAATACAGGATGGCGCTACCTTGATGCATTATGCTGTCCGGACAGCTTCAAGTCAAGCAATTAAGATTCTTCTGTTATACAACGTTGATATAAACCTTCAGGACAATGTATGGATTAAATTTTTCCATTCCTGAAAACACTTTCTAATGCAATTTCAATGAGTCAGAAGTAAACAGAGCTCTTCTTTTCACTTTATAGGATGGGTGGACGCCCTTACATCTAGCTGTTCAAGGCCGAAGAACAGATGTAGTGAGGCTTTTGTTGATTAAAGGCGCGGATAAGACATTGAAAAACAAGGTAACTATGTACTGATTGTTGTAGCTTGGTCTGCACTCTGCACAGCTTGAATGCTTGAAAAGTAAGAAGCATCGTCTTTGCTGTTCGAGTCTAAAACCCAATTGACTTTCTAGTACAAGCTTCTCATTGCCTTGATGTGCTGCGAGAGAATTGCTGATGTTATGATGATTGATTGCAAACTCATCTATTTGTTTCAGGATGGATTAACCCCTCTTGAGCTTTGCCTCTATTCTGGCCGAGACACGAGGACTTACGAGCTGATTAAGCTATTGAAGCTTCTTCCCAAAACCCGTTAATGGGTTAAATGTTCTGGTGACAAACCCCACCTCTACAATGCTTCAGCTACCAAAGTGGTTTTTGGGGGGACAAGCTATGGTTTGATCTTCAATAGCTTTTAGTTCAAAGTCTCAGCGGATACAGGTACAACTGCAAACTGCCAAGTGCCAACCACAAATCAAATTGAGGGGATCCCCAATATCAAAGTCAATGACTTTGTTACTTGTAATTCTTTGTAATTATGAAATCATTGACTTAAGAAATGCAATTATTTACCTTTGTCAAAATGGGAAAATCTCATGTTTCGTGAAGGCTGATCGACCTTTCCACTATGACGAAGTAACCATTTACTTTGTGACAAAATCTCAAACTCACTACTCCATCAAGCGCAATCGTAAGTTAGAACCATAAGAATGAGAAACATTTCTATGTTAGTTATCTCCTTTTATAGTATGGTATTGTGACGATGATTCCTCATTTACTCGATACACAAACCGTTTATTCGTAGAAACTATAAAATAAATAAACAAGTTTTTTATATCGTTCATTCTGCAAAAATGGTCTTCTTACGAGGAGAAAATGAATAATTTCAATTATAATACTACGTTATAAGATAAATTTAACGATGATGAACATAGTAACAAAATGAAAGGGAATGTTTTAAGTGTGTATATATTAAAAGATTCACCAAACGTGATTTGGCACCATACATGCTTTCAAACTTTCAACTCACTTCCAAGTCTCAATGGGGGGGCTTTTATTTTTTATTTTATTTTTCCTTTGATCCACGAAATCACGAATCTCGAGGGGATTAGAACAGTGTTTAGCTCTTAAAATATCCTGATAATTATTTGATCGACGAATTTAACAGGAGGGGACACATAAGCAAAAGGCAAGCATGGCATCATCTTCTTTATCAAATTGATAAACCCAAAGCAAACAAACCGCCATCTGATCTCTCTCTCTCTCTCTCTCTCTCTCTCTATCTCATTTTGTCACGGATCATTTTGATGATGCTCGGAGCTGCCCAATTCTCCGTCGCCGATCATCGCTCGAATGCCGTTTTTCCGATCCCAAATACTCGGCCAGCTGTTTCTTCTTCCTCTTCTCCTCACACCTCCTCCGATTTCGTCGTCGTTCGGTTAGGTTTCAGACCCAAACGCCGCCACCGTGGACTCAAATCGATCCGCATTACCTGCAACTCTTCCCCTCACGACAGATCCCTTGATTCCGATCATCAAAACTACGAGTATATCCAAGCTTCCCTCTTGCTTTCAGGTCCACAATTTCTCACTTTTAAATCAAAAGTTAAGAGTTAAAGATTTGGAAAATGTAACGAGTATTTTAGTTTGATTGATTTATTGAGCTTCCGAGTGTTAATGGAGTGAAAATTGCGTGTTCGTTTCTCCTCAAGTTGTTTACTACCGTATGCAGAAACTATATCTCACTACCGTATGCAAAAGAGAGGATTTCAAGAAGAGACGAATTGGAATTCCTCCGGTAAATTGCGGCCATTTTCGGTCCGAGCCACCCGCCCCCGGAATGTTTTGGATACACTAGACAGGAACTTTCTCCACCGTTTCCAAACTCCTACCATTTTCCTCAAGATTTCGTGTGACGGAGACTTTTTGCTTCCAATTGTTGTAGGTATAATGGGAATTCTATGTAAACATATAAATACAAATTTGAACCGTCACATCCTCTAGTTGTTGATTGTATTTATATGAATTTTGCAGGCGAACTTGCGATAGAGAATCTCATAAATGGCCACTGGGGAGATGAATTTGGGGTAACTGTCTAAGCTTTTTAACCGCATTATTCTTAGTCGAATTTATATTGATCCGAATATTTGTCTTGCTGCAGGATTCCCCAGACCAGTTTCAGTTTGTGAAAAATCTTGTCGAAAAACTTGACCATCAAGTATGGAGCTAAATTTTCTCTGCATTAAGTGCATTCTGATAGCTTGTGGTATTAGAAATTTTCTGGTTAAGCTACTTGTTTATACCTGGTGGATTACTATATGAGTAGTTGAGTACTAATAACAAGGTTCAGAGAAGTGAATGGTGAGAAGACAATTTTGTTTTTTAACTTAACAAGACAGTCAAAGAGTTTCAGTCCAAATGGGCAGCATTGCGTCTTAGTTGTGCTGAATTAATTTCTGAAGTTGAGAGTGGGGTGCAAGCCGTGAGGTCCTATTTGGATTTTGGATGGAGTAATTCCAAATATAGAAATTTGGTTAACACTATAAGGTTAAATGTTTCTTGAGACCGTTACTATTTATACATGTTAAGATTTGAAATGGAAGAAGAATACAAATGAATTTCAAATGATCCTTGCAGATAGTTATTTTAAATGTCTTTTATAATGTTTGTACTTCGTAGTTTCTATTTTTTATTTTTTTACCAAGTAACGCTTGTTGTCAAATATAAATCCTTGTTTTAAACTCACTCTGCCTAAGTGGAGCCTTAGATTCTTCTCTTATTCTTTTTGCCACTTCTTCATTGCAGGTGAATATGGTGAGAATTACAGAAAGAGTGCTGAATACTTACTTTGCCAGATTGTATTTTAGCAAGGTGGTGGTGGTAAAATTCGTATGAGTTATGTCTTGATATTTTTTTCAGAAACTGAGCAATTTTATGACATCAAGGTTCCTATTGTCTGCAGCCAGGCAAAAGTGACATTCTTAGTGTGGATGCACGTCCATCAGATGTCATAAATGTTGCATATAGATGCAAGGTATGTGTGTCTTTCTCGCCTTCTCAGCACAAGTTGCTCATAAACTTAATGTGCATGCATGTTCTTGCTTTCTCATGTGTAAGCAAGAAACTGTTACCTCCCTGCTGTGTTGAGACTCACAAGATTTAATACGGTATATGCAAGAATGTTTATTTGAACTGCTTTGAATTTTGAGTGACAATTACTATTTGCAGGCACCCATATATGTAAATAAACAGATTGTTTTAAAAGATGCTGTAAGAATCAGTTATGGGATGGGCAGAATGCGTGATATGAAGTCTACTTACGATGTCTCTCTTGATAGGTATTGAGTTGGTACTTTGGGGGCCTCAGTTTTGGTTCGTCAGTCTCTCCCTTGCGCTAATCATTTGTTATATTCTTTGCAGTGCTGCAGATGGTCCCAATTTTTTAGCTCAAGAACTTGTTTTGGTGAAGAAGATCAAATTAGCTATCAAAGAGGAAAGATATAAGGATGCAGGTACTTTATTAGGCTTGATCCACTGCTTTTTTTAACTGTCAAATTTTGTACATGTAACTACCAAGTCAGGTTACTCGTCCTTTCATAAATTTGCTTCAGATTATCAATATGCTTTTATATTGATTGGATAGTTTACAAGTTAATGCTGGTTCCTGCAGCCATGTGGAGAGACGAACTAGTCAAACTTCGCAAGTTAAGTCAAGGACATTAAGGTTAATCTGCTTCTAATAAGTTGCTGCTTTCATGCATACACATGAGGATGTACTGCTAGGGGAGAGTACCTGTTACACCTTCTCGCCTTCTAGACTTTTGGTATGGCATTTCAGTAGAAACGTTATAGTGTAAGGACCACCATTCTTGGATTATTCAGGAACTTAAGATATTGAGTGTACAGTTCCATAGTATATAGCCCCCCAAGTATTTATATGTAAAATCACATATTCAGAAAATCTCCAAACCAGAAAGAAGTCAGTTTCTTTGGAATTGCACGTCCATAGTTTGTAAATTTTAGCAAAATGTTGAATGAGAAAGAACGATTTGTGCTACCTCATTGTCTTGCTGTTTCTTTGATATTCCTTGCAGTTATGCAAGGTTGCTTTTACTGATATTTGGGCTGAGATTTGCATTCATTACCATTCTAAGGCTGTGTTTATTTGAATCCTTGATGACTAAGCTCTGGACTATGATCTCAAACTCAGTGTAAGGTGTATTTGAACTTCTATCACACAACTCATAGGACTTGAAAGCAAACCTTTTTGGGAGAAACACATTTCCAATGATGAAAAATTACATATCATATCACGTATTCTATGATCCAATTACCGTTCACCATTGTAAACAAAATGATCTCAGGAGCTATATTCTTCACCAATATGAACGTGTACTAGAGGTGGGTACGTACAAAATAGCAAGCCAGCAACGAGAGTTGCTGCATGCTTTCTTTCATTCGTTTCGACTTATTAAATCTCCATTCCGAACTTCATTTCTGCCATCTACAGATGGAAGGAATCCTTATATGCCTCCTGTATGCTGACGTCCTCTCACCATCACCCCAAATAGCATAGGCTTCTTCTCCATGCACCGCATCATCACCAATGTCAAGATCTTCTTCCTTCATCCTCAGATCAACGATTTTGCTGATGAAAATACAAATCAAGCTCGTCGCAACAACATTCCATACGATAATGAAAAGAGCTCCGAGGATCTGGTACCCCATTTGTTTAAGACCTTTACGTGGATTCCCCTCAAAAATGCAGTACAATAATCCAGGACCATAATGGTCATTTCTGTACATCATTCTCAGAAGGTTCGATTTTGCAAAGAAGCCCGAGAGAAGTCCCCCCAAGACACCGGCCACGGCGTGGGTGTGGAAGACTCCCAGTGTGTCATCTACACTTTGGAAGAAAGGTGATCTTTTATGCAATACCATCATGGTGTACCAAGGTATCGAACCAGACGATGCTCCCATTAGTATGGCTGCCCATGGCTCCACAATCCCTGCTCATGTATATATTATTTGGTTGGAATGCTGCAAAATTGCTTGTTTTACTTTCTTAAATCAAAACACAAATTCAGAAGATTTTGTTTGTTTTATCTCATAGAGAGAACATGCTCTATAATATATCTCAGACTATCAGTATTACCTCACATTCCAGACATAATGAGTCAACCTATTTAGTGTGTCCGAAGTCAGAACTTATAGTCTAACAACATAACATATCAAATTATCGGACAAGAGAACATTTATATGTATTATATTATTTACCTGCACCGGGGGTGATGCAGACAAGGCCAGTGATCATTCCCTGTACCGCGCCAATCACAGAGCTTTTCTTGTACACAATCATATCAAGGGAAACCCAAACCAAAAGGCTGGTAGCAGTGCAGACATGGGTGTTGAGAATGGCCAACGACGCAATCTCATTTGCTGCAAATGGAGAGCCACCATTGAAGCCTGTCCAACCAAGCCATAGAAACCCTGCACCTCCCAACATGTGAATTATGTTGTTTGGTGGAAAGTGTTGCCTATCATGTGATTGCCTTGGTCCTACCTACATGACCATCACCAAATTACTCGAAAATAAAACTCGATGCTAAAATGACAACGGTAAGTTTTTTTATCGGTACATCTAAGCATATATATTATGTTGTTAGACCGTTTGACAAGAGAACATTTCCAAATAAAGAAACATTAAGCATAAAATGGTGTTTTGGTGTTCATGTGAATTACCCAATAAGCAGCAATAAAACCAGCTATACCAGAAGAAAGATGAATCACAAATCCGCCAGCATAATCAATGATGTATTTCTCAAGAAATCCAGCACTTGCCCAAATACTAAAAGCCCCAACTGAGTAAGACAGTGTGAGCCACATTGGTACAAACAACATCCAAGCATAGAAGTTCATCCTCCCAAGCAAAGACCCAGCTAGCAATATCACAGTAATAGCAGCAAAAACAAATTGAAAGTACACGTAGTCAGCCTTTGGGACATAATAGCCTGCAAATTGGTGCAGGATATTTGGGGTCATGGCAAAACCAGGCCTTCCCACAAATGGGGTGAGCCTAATACCAAATGACATGTTATGAGCCCAAAGCACCCAACACAAGAGCACCGCGGCAAAGGCGTATAGGGCCATGAACGCGGAGTTCACCGCCCATTTCTTCTTGACCATGGAACCATAGAGTATCACGAGCCCCGGAACACTTTGCATGGCTACCATGGTGGTTGCTGTGAGTTGCCATGCATTGTCTGCCTTGTTGAGCCATACTGGTGACGAATCGTCAGATTGAAAATTTATTGGGAGAGGAGATAACAGGGTATCGTTGTAATTCATTGAGAGTGAAAAGAGAGGACTTAACTTCTGGGAAATTTTGGAATAGCTTAGCAGGAAGAGCAATATATAAGGTCATGCTCTTTGGAGCTGCACTTTGAAATAATCTACGAGTTTTGTTGTACCGCAATAACATTCTTAGCTGGCTAATTGTTGAGATTCATTTTGAATTTTTTTAAAGCAGTGAGCAGGGTACCATTTTGGACATATTGCAGACGTTAACTTGTGGTGCAAATTATCGATCCCATGGATTAGTTGGTTGGTTTTGTTTGGTTTATGTCCTTTTACTTGTAGGCCAAATAAAAATGAGATGCGGATGTATTTATATATTTGTTCATGAAATAATGAGTTTGATATGCATATATATCCAGTCACAAAGGCGAACCTCCATCCTTACGCAGATCCTTTTCACAAGTATTTAAGTTCAATAATCGGACTCATGCATCGTGTAGGTATCCCTTCAAACATCACATATACAAGTAACTTATGTTGGATCAAAGTAAAACGAAGGTGATGGGAAACTAATTAAGTGATCACACACAGCTCTCTCTTTGGCTGATCTCTAATAGGGAATCATACTTGAAGGTTGTTCAAATTTGAAGACCGAATAATTAAATAAAGGGTTATCAAATCTTTTTGTGCTACCTCTTCAAAACCTCCAAAATTGATAGTATACATATATGCAGTCATCTGAAAGTCTCCAAATTCATTAGCTAGCCTTCTAGCTATCAAATGATTACAAGAGGAATATATGCGTGTGAATACCATGCAGTGGATGCTTATAGTGACAAGCAAGTGAGAATTGGCATACATTGCTTGGAAAAAAACACAAAATTGAAAAACACACACGCCCATTCTATCATTCATAATTGGGTAATTATTTTAACCATAGACTTGAATATTCATATTCCTTTTGCTTTCTATATATTTTTCTGAGTGATCTGTTTAGCTGGAGTCGGGAAAAGCAATGCCAATATTGTATATTCTCCTTGGACAGACATTAAGATAGCAACCCTATTGGATGCATTCGAGATTCAACCCTGGCTAGAACTCTTATTATATATCTTTCGAGAACATTATAAGAGAGAAAATGTTGTTGGTATAACAGCAAAAGAGTGTATTACATTTGTTTGATTAATTGATGTAGAACCAATTGTTATTACCTTCATCCAATTGGCTTGATGAAGATACTAAAAGAGGCTATAGTGCTATACAGAGCTACATATTGGGAATACATTCCCATACTCTAAATTGCTCGATTGACATGCATTGCTCTTAGAACTACGTACTCATGAAGTTTCAAAATTGAATGTCACACTATTAATTAATCACATGTTTACTTAGAGAGAAGAAGTGAAGGTTTGTAGAATTATTTACCCCCTAAATATCTACATCCGAAGGAAATAATGAGTTCACTTGCAACATATCACTGAGAATCCCTTTATGTTAGCAGATGTAGAAGGTTTTATGAATCGGAATAGTACGTACACATTCTTTTCAACTAATTTAGTAAACATGTTATACAATTGTTTGATGTAAATAAGTTATTGTCACAAACCGTACAATATTTTAGGCTATTATAAAGAGTTAACTGCTCTAATCAAGTTTTTTTTTTTCCTTTGTTTTTTTGTTTACCTTTATTCCTCATCATGTGTTATTAATTCAAGAGTCCTAGTAAAAAATGATGAACTTGTAAACCCTTGAATTTGTAATACAGCTAAAAATGAAAGCAAAATGAGTACAAAATCGAAAGGCATTTCTATTTGGATGCACTATCTGTGGTCAAACATGCACTTTTGGTATCAAAAAAATCCCTAAGAAAAAAAATTATGAAATAAAAATCCAGTTCTGCAGGCATATATATGATAACGTACTGATCGACATATGTAAACTGTAAATCAGCCTTAGTAACCTCCATATCATCCATGAACACAAAAACTAATCAAGAGAGAAAGAAGAAGAAGATGATGAACCAGAAAATGAATGAAGAATTTCATTAATACTTGCCATATTTGTGCCAACAAAGAAGCATAATCACACACTTCCTAACAATATAGAACCTGGATCTCTTCTCCCTCACAATGCTCAAGCATCCACGCCTAGTCGTCTCAGCACACCCACCACAATTACCATTCAGCCCTCCTCCTCTACGCTGCTTCGACGTGCATTGACCCATTTACAAAACTAAAATCGAATCTGAAACGAGAAATGAAAACCCAGAAAGAGGAATAGATATGCACAAAAGAATGAATCGAATCGAATCGAAACCCACCAACCCTAAAATTCTAAACACAGAAAAGAATGCAAAGATTTCCCTTATATAAATCCAGAAGTAACCTGGTGCTCTTCCTTTTCATGTCAGCCACATGTCCTCTTCTCTCTGACTCGATATCTGTCTTCTTCTTCTTCTTCTTCCTCTCTGCGCTTCTCTGTGTTTTTAATTTGTTTCCATGAATCGCAAAAGTGCAAAACTACAGGGTTTGGTTTCTATTTCTTCTTCTAAGGAGGGTTTGGTCTAATGATCAGACGGCTGTGATTGGATCGATAGCATTCATGCGGTTTTGTCGTCCACGTTAAGTGGTTCACATGTACTCAATCTCGTTTTGCATTTTGAAATGGGCAAGGACTTTTGCTCCGAATTTAATTTCTTTTACAACAAGGAAACCTCAGATATGATATAGCTGGATCTAATAAATTCTCATAACAAATTCCGGGTTGTATATGTGTCTGAAACCACGCATTGCATCAACCCATAATGAGTTGGTGGGAGTTTAGACAACCGAATATAAAAAAATTAAAAATTAAAGAAAGAAGAAGTTGGTAGAGTAAAATTTGAGAACTACTTTGCATATTATATATCGCTCTGTACGTAGATGAACGATTTTAGTTGCTAAATTCTGTTAGATCTCAAACTATCCAACTAAATTACTAGATAGGCGCCAGTTTTCTCAAAACGTTGGATAAAGTCATAGAATCACATTTATCTCGTTTTTCCTTTTTCTAAAGTTGGAACATATATAGTCACATGAATTGAGACTCTAAATTTTTAATCAATCATAACCATGTGAATATTATTACATAATCACATGAATTGAGACTCTAAATTCTTAATCAATCATCATTGTGTGAATATCCCTTATAATAATAATGACGACGACGACGACGATGGTGGTTAAAATTTTGTTTTGGATAAATATAGCAACTAATAAACTATATTCAAGGAATCTATGGAGAACAAGAGTGGGGTCATCCCACCATAGATGATGGTGCATAACAGCTTTCCTCATTCATATTTGGTGCATGGTTTCAATCAATTATTGAAATGTTATTAATTAAGAACCATTTATAATTGAGATTTCATCATAAAATAATAATGCATGAAATAATTCCTTTCAAAAAAAGAATCATTGAATATTATAAGGGATCTTTGTTCCACTAAAGAAAACATTTATGCTGTTCACACAAGGCATCTCAATATATAATAATTAATCCCACCAAAAGATTTGAAAAATGTTCATAATTTGAGAGATATCTCAAAAATTTAAACTATTAGGCACCAAAAAATATTATCATTATCTCTAATGACTTAAGCAATGACTAACACGAGACGTAATGAATAAAATTTGGTGTGAACGGATTGTATTATTCTCTTTCATTAATCGAGTTGCCACATTTAGTACGACTCACTTTGCCTCATTCAACACTCTTATATATTATTAAGTAAAAAAAAAAAATAGAATTCTAAAAATGTAGACTAATTAAATTGTCAATTTTTTAGTTTATTATTTATTATATGCTTGAAATGTTCAAAGTCCATCCAATGCAAACTATGTTCAAATAAGGTCGATCCTATAAGCAAAATAACAATTTTCTCCCAGCTGTTAATTTATAAGAAATAGAAACGTCATCAATATAATTTGTTGCTTTTATCTGTTCAGTTCCTTCCATATATAGCAAGTTAGTCTACTCATATAGCATTATATATCTCCACAAGCTTTACATATGAATAGGAAAAGAGACTTCAGAGATTCCTTCTTTTATACCTAATACACATTGCAAATGAAGGGCCTCTTAATTAGGTCTCGCAAAACATTATATATTTACTTCGGATCGTAGTTTTGTACTAAATTTCATTTCCACTGTAATTAAGTAATTAATAGATAGCTAGGTTTCCATCTTGATCGCATGAAAACATGGTGAAAATTTCTATTTTTAAGAGTAAATTCTCTACAACATACCTCGTTCAACAAACTGTGACATGTTTATTTACGGACAAATAACCTTACAAAGTAGTTTAACTGGTTGCATAAAAAAAGCATAAAAGCAAAATGGCCCATGCAGGTCTCGAACCTGCGACCTTCGCGTTATTAGCACGACGCTCTAACCAGCTGAGCTAATAGGCCATTTCGGACTAACAAACACCCATTAATCCCCCTTAATTATGTTTAACAAGACAAATTTCCTAAATGCTAATCCGATGAGTCAGCATCGAGTGGACCCCGTCGCAAAAGCTAGGAAAGCAACGTTTTTTTTGTGGACTCTGATCCTGAAAAAATAGAAATGAGAGAGATGATCATCATAGAAAAAAGAAAGAATCTCTCTTTCTCCTTAAAAAAATTTCACTTGTCTTCTTGTCAAATTTTTCCACTCCCAAAATTCTCGAATCTCATTATTGCTCTCTGCATATTGTCCCCATCACTAGCTTCAAATCCAGAGTCAGATTCACCTGGAGAGCTGCAATGGCGATCGACGAGGACTTGGAGAGCTGCGGCAGCAGAGCCGCCGCGTTCTCGTCGCAGGCGCAGCCTCGCCACCAGCGGCAGAAGCTCGAGGTCTACAACGGGGTGCTGAGGAGAATTCAGGAGTTTAATTATGAGGAGGCCAGTCTTCCTGGATTTGATGATCAGCTTTGGCTCCATTTCAATCGATTACCTGCTCGGTATCTGCTTAAACCCTAGCTTTATCTGTTTTCATGAGATTTTGGCCTTTTCCGTTTTGGCATTGTTTGTTTGGTTCTTGAGAAATCCCTGTGGGAAAGCCAAAACAAAGTCGGAATCTTACTGATACTTGTACCATGTGTTACACTAATGATTGTTTGAAGACGAAAATTTTGAGCTCCGGCTTTTTTTTTTTCTCGGTATTTGTTAGTTCAAGCTGTGAGTAATTTTTTTTTTTTTTTTTTTAACTCAATAGTTATGAAAATTAAAGTTTGAAGCTTTGAAGAATTGTGTGGTTTCTGTTGCCTGTCTGTTTGTTTGTTTGTTGTCATCATGGTTGGCGTTGTGCTATGTAGATACGCGTTGGATGTGAATGTGGAGAGGGCAGAGGATGTGCTTACACATAAGAGATTGCTGCAACTTGCAGAGGACCCTGCTTACCAACCCGCCTTTGAAGTTCGCACTGTGCAGGTGGGTACATATGCAATTACTGGATACTATGATTTACCTCTGTTGAGCTTACTGAACACGGTGTTTGTGTGTGTGTACATGTATGCATGTTTGTATGTATTTTGGTTTGATTGCGGTCGATTTGGCAACCATCCTACATGGATTGCATGTTTGTAGTCTTGAAGTTGAAGTATTAATGCAAATACGTGAAGCAGTGGTGGAGAAGTACTTATTACTGAGTAGATTTTCTTTGATGCAGGTTTATCCTGTGTACAATGGGATTCCTGGTGATTCGGTCCATTCAGATTCTTCAATGAAAGAAGATGCACAGAGTTCTTTTAATTATAACAGACAAGGGTATGGCTTACTATATCAGTTACTATCTATGCTTCTTTTGTATTTAATTGCCTGGTTCTGTCATTCTTTTTATCTTTTTTTTTTTTTTTATCCTTTATGTGATGGTCATTTAACTATGCTGTCAGCAGGATTCATCCACCACCTACCTTTGGTTCGTCTCCTAATCTCGAGGCACTTTCACTTCTAGCCAATAGATCCCATGTTGATGATGGAGACAGTGCAATGAGCATAACACCCTATGTTTCTAGGTAAGATTTGAATATTCAGCCCAATCTTTGGTAATAAGTTTTCTAGTGCAAAGAGTTTGAGGTTGTTAACCATGAGCACAATAGTATTGGCCATTTACTAATGTGGGTGTCAAATTTTTTTTTTTTTTTTTGGCAATTGGTGCAGGCCTATGCATGAGATCACTTTTTCAACAGTTGACAAGCCTAAACTTCTTAGTCAGGTAGTCCTCGTCTGTATGTCTACTGCATGCATTGAACTTATATTCTACAATTATAATTCACTGCAGTGCATCATCAGTTTAATATCTGTGCTTATTTTTTGGATGGATATGCAATTAGAATTTTGTTTAAGAAGAGTTTAGGATGTAGAAAACCAATATGCTGCAAGTTAGCTGTTGTTTAACACTAGATGATCAAAGTTGAGTACTGAGATATATTTTTCTGAACCTTGTTCCACCTACTTATAAAAAATAAACTTATTTGTTTCAATTTTTTTTTTTTTTGAAGTAAACATTTGTTTCATTAATTTATCTATGATAGACTACTTCTTGGACTATGACAATAAGAATTCTTTTATCAAATGTTATTGGTTGGATGCAGTCAGCAATTCATGATTGACCTGAACTTCTAGAGACAATCGAGATTCCTCTGAAAAAAAGTGTAATGTGTTTATAACTCTACCAGGTAGTTAAGAGTAAATGATCTTACTGCATGAGGTACGGTTAGTGAATGGTGCTAGGTTGTTGACCTTATATTTCTTGTAAATGGATGAGACCATACACTGCATATAGTGCTGAGTTCCTGTTCATTTATAAGATATGCGCCCCCCCCCCCTTCCTCCTCTCTCTGTCTCTCCCCATACTACTTACTAACTAAAAGATTTTAGTGATCACTTTTCCAGTTAACTTCATTACTTGCTGATATTGGACTGAATATTCAAGAAGCTCATGCCTTTTCCACTGTTGATGGATTTTCTCTGGATGTTTTCGTAGTTGATGGTTGGCACTTAGAGGTATGAATTGGTACTTTCCTTCGTACTTTCATAGAGGTTTGATTCAGTACTTCTTGGTCATTGAACAAAATCTTCTTGCATGTTGGGAACATTTAGGAAACTGAAGAACTTAAAAGGGTGTTGGAGAAGGAAATTTCAAAATTTAAGGTAAGTTTTCTCCTCATTAATTTTAAGTTTGTGATCTGGGACAAAATTCAAAGTCTTGTTCTTTTCATAGTCTGAAACTACTTCACTTTTTTTCTTCCCCAATATAAATGTTATTAATATTATTATAATTTTTTACATTTTTTATTAGAAAGCTTTTATTTCTAATACATTCTGGTAAATCTGTTGAGTGCCACCTGAATGGTATCAATCTAGAAATTTGGGTTCAGATTTCCCAGCTGATTAAATGTTTCAGTGTGTTTTCATATTTTCTCACTACCTTTCAATTTCATCATTGAAAGTAGTGATGGTTCTCTTGCAAAGTCGGTTTTATTTCACTATTGTAGTTTTATTCTTATTCCTCTATTCTAATTCCCTCTCAATCCTTGTCCCACCCCCACAAAAAAAATAAAAAATGATACATGTATTTGTTATAGTTACTGATATTCCCTTAATACTCTGCAGGAGTCAAAGCAGTATCCAGTTGCTGCAATTAGCGAGGATAACCAAATAAAAATTGAGTCTTCCCACGACGCCCTACAAATACCAACTGATGGTATAGATGTATGGGAGATTGACACAAGGCAGCTGAAATTTGAGAACAAAGTTGGATCTGGATCATTCGGTGATCTGTAAGTTGCATTTTGAATCCTGCGCTTGATTATGCAGGTTCTCGTTTGACATTTTGTTTCCAACTTCTTCAGGTACAGAGGCACATATTGTAGTCAGGAAGTTGCCATCAAAGTTTTAAAACCTGAGCGTGTCAATGCAGAGATGCTGAGAGATTTTTCACAGGAAGTTTATATACTGAGGTTTGAGGTTTATCTGAATACCTGCTTATAATTTTTAGTGGCAGTTCTCATGTATTCAGAACTTTTTGAACTTGTTTCTATCATGATTATTGCAGGAAAATTCGGCACAAGAATGTTGTGCAATTTATTGGTGCATGTACACAACCTCCAAACATATGTATTGTGACCGGTATGTCCTTAGTATGTGTTCTTTAATATTAATGGTGCCCATGTATACTATTGTATTATTTCAGAAACTGATTTTCGGTCTTCTTTGTATTACTTGCACGCATCTTTTTTTCAATGATTTTCATATCTCTATATGTGTTGTATTTCTTTATCATCCCTGTAACTTTTGACTTGGGAGTATATTAAATTATTAATAATTTGAAAATACTTGTTCTTGCAAAGAGTAGATTTGCAAATTCAAGTAATAAAAAGATATAAAAATCATTTAGGAAGACAAGAAGAAAGGGCCTCAATTGGGGAAAAGGGGGAATCTGAATGTCAGAACCCTTTCGGAAATCATGATTGATATGGTTGAGTGCTCTATGTTCATCTTTATTGTATTCATATCGGAAGAACATAAGTTGTCTGTCAAGTAATGATATACGAGATTGAAAGCACCTACAGATTCTCAATTTATGGAATACATACCCTTATCCAGTTTGCTGATTAACTCCTTTTGGTATTCATGTTTCTGCTTTATCAGAGTTTATGTCCAGGGGAAGTGTATATGACTTTCTGCATAAACAAAAGGGTGTGTTCAAGCTTCCGTCTCTGCTCAAAGTAGCAATTGATGTTTCGAAGGGAATGAATTATTTGCACCAAAATAATATAGTCCACAGAGACCTTAAGACTGCCAATCTTCTGATGGATGAACACGAAGTAAGTGCATTTCATGATTCTTCATCAGTGATTGATTATCTGTCAACTAAAGTATATTTTCCCTTTAAATTGATAAGGATTTTGAATTCACAGAGCACTTATATATACCAATTAACTGGTCTCTCTTAAGCATGTTTGCTATAAAGTCTGAGATCCTGCTTGTACAGGTTGTTAAGGTTGCTGATTTTGGGGTTGCCAGAGTCCAAGCACAATCTGGAGTGATGACAGCTGAAACCGGAACATACCGATGGATGGCTCCTGAGGTAGGCATCTCCTTCGATAGTGACTTTTATCTTATCGAATAATATTGCAGTAAAAATTATTATTTAAGTTTTAGAAGAATTTATTTATAGTTATGTGACCAATAGTTTAAAAAAATATTGTGGAGTTGGCTGTCAACCCAGAGTATATTCCAAGTGTATTTAGGGCTATCTTGACTAAATTGGGTGGGTCATTATGCGGCTATGCGCTTCATATAACCTATTTTCCAGCTCATTTTACAGTTTTTAATTATTATCATTACTACTTCCTTAATGAAGGTCATTGAACACAAACCGTATGATCACAAGGCAGATGTTTTCAGTTTTGGTATAGTGTTGTGGGAGCTTCTAACAGGAGAAGTAAGATCTTTTACTTTGCAATGAGAATTGTGTTTGTGTGCAAGATCCTTGCTTATCGATGTGTTTCCCTGGCTACTTCAAATATCCAGCAGTTCTCAATGACATAAAAATTCTTTATGTTGTATTTTTCAGCTCCCCTACTCATCCTTGACCCCATTACAAGCAGCAGTGGGTGTGGTGCAAAAGGTACTCATCATGTACAATTTGGCATAATTTTCTCACAAATTACATTCTTAACCAATAATTTGGATCACTCATATTGGCATTGGTGTCAGGCATTACGACCTACAATCCCAAAGAATACTCACCCAAAGTTTGCAGAAGTGCTTGAGAGATGCTGGCAGCAAGACCCAACTCAAAGACCTGACTTCTCTGAGATTGTGGAAATTCTTCAACATCTGGCCAAGGAGGTACTGTCTTGCCCAACTGTAATTTTTCTGCCCCCCCTGAACATATTTACATATTATAATTTAAAAACAGGTGGGAAATGAGGGTGAAGACCGACACAAGGATAAGTCATTTTTCTCAGCGCTGAGATGGGGCCATCACTAATCATTGGGGATGAGAGAACTCTACTTATGTATGTCCCAAGCAGTTAAATGGATTTTAAATTGAACTAAGGGTGAAGACATGCATTTTCCATTGTACAGTTTTTCCCAAGCAACTACACAGATTTTAATTTGAACTTTCTGTGTGTTCTACGGACTGGGTTTTCTTAGTTTAATTAGTCCACTGATTGTGGCAAACTACCGAGCCATTATCAAAAGAATATTGTAAACAAATTGATGCAAGATCTTATGGTATATTGCAGTTGCTTCCTGGATGCATTCTTCAATGAGCAGAGTTCATATTGATAGTAAACTACAGGAGTTTTGAACGCATTTATCATCTCAGTGAGCCTGACAATTTTGGTGAAAAACTGCTCATAGGAGAATAATTTTGTGGAGTACACAGCCCTTTATTACAAAATTCTGTTAGCTCCCAAACCTTTGTGTGGTCTTGCTCTATAAATATAGTTAAGCTGTGATGGATCTGGCATCAGTATACCCGTTGAGGAGCTGCCGTGCGCGAACCTTGACCTGCAACTGGACAAGTGCACGCATGCATTGCATAGCGACTCTCGCCTGTTTCCTCACGCACACTCCTCTAACCAGTGCTTGCAGCTTCACCAGGCTCTTGAGTGCTCGAAATGCTTGTCTTGCCTGTCAAATTTTTCAGATGATCACAAACCAGAGGGTGTTTCAGTTTTTGTTCAAACATTGCTAACGCTTATTTCATTAATAAAGAGCTTTGCATAGAAAACCAATCAGTTGGGTTTATGTTATGTACAAGTTGGCCTCTGAAAAATGCTTGGATCTTGATGGCTGCAATGTCTTCCTTGGTTAAAATTCTCTCTCTGGTTCTGAACGAAGACATTGTAGATGAAGGATCGTCGCGAGTGAGGACTTCATAATCAGCTCCTTCTCCATGGGAGCTTGGGCTGGTGTTGGAATAGATGACAATGATATCTCTGTCGGAGGATCTCACAAACTTTTTTCGGATTCTTCTGAACCAGTTACCGGAAGTTCCCATAGTCTTGAAGGGGTGTTTGAGGTTTCAGGTGGTTGATCCTCCAGTTATAGACCAAAATGGAGGAGTAGGTGTCTTAAAGGAAGAGAATGTGACCACCATGTTTTGTTTAGATAGTGCTTTGTCAGAAACTTAGAACGTGGTGGGATGAATATCTCTGCTCTCCTACCATCAGCTCTGTCATCACTGTGTGGGTTTGAAGCGTTCTACGCTTTCACCAACCCAGAGTCTCAATTAACTCGTAAATAAACATACTGAAATGCAAAGGAGTTGACAAAATCACATGACTTAGAAAGCGTTGTGTCGTATTTCAAAATACAAACCCTATGTTTAGTACTTTAATATCTTCACCCATACCCGATTTCTTAGTTGAAGAGTCATCTCAGGTAGACAGGTACCCATCACAGCCCAACTTCATTGCGTTAATGCTTTCTACAACTGGTCTCAGTTAGTAGTTGTCAGGTGTGAACTCCACGCATAAAGTATATAACTATTTAGTTGGAGGTAACTTCTTCTGTAGATATATTGCACTACACTAGACCCTTCACATTTGTTTTGGATGCTTAGATTAATGCACGAGTTTTGTTTTGTCGAGTGAGGTTGAAGGCGGGGATATCAAGTGACATTAACGATGTTTATGGCAATTGAGGTTAATGATAGGCATGACAAATCCAGTGGGATGTCTACCAAGTGAGGCTAACGATGTCCGTGGGTCCCCGTCCATGCAAGCGAGGTAGTGATGTTCATGTCTAATAAGGCTAACGGTATGCACACCCACACTCATGCCCACACTAATGCAAGTGAGAATGAGCACACCAAAAGATGTCATATGTATTTTTAACCCTGTGAACCTTCCACCGAGCTTTTCTCCAAAGAAATTTTTTTTTTGTCCGAGACCATGGTTTCAATCACCCAAAACCGTGGACTATAACACACATTTTAACAAAAATTACTTGTTCTTATTTTTTTATTAGGATCTTCCTATCTTTAAATCATGATTTCTAAGTTATTTTAAAACTGATGAAAATGAAAAATATCGATCTAATTTTTTTAATGAATCTTTAAAATAAAAAACATCTAAAAAATTATTAAAAATTGTATCAAAATTTTTGCAATCTGTCACTTGAAACAACTTCTAGATAGGAATCCTTGCGCTTATAGGAATTGATAGATATAAAAGACTCTGCTTCACCAAAAACAGAGAAACTAAGGCAGCAAAAGACCATGGCAGCTACTCTCCCAACAGAATTTTTTTAGGACATCAGAAAGCGCCTCAATCCGATGTCCCTCGATTTCGTGCCGTCTGCCGATCATGGCGGTCCTCCATTCCTCCCGTCGATTTGAAGCTCCAATTCGTCAACATCAAGATTTTGGGGGGCAACAACTACCAAATCCTTCACGTGAATGAGACCGCAGTCTACCATCATCTTGTATCTCCCGCCATGGAAAATCCCCACGAATTAAGAAGTCAAAAGGGATTGGTTGGTTAAACTGTACAGTCCGTACCAGAGGTTCGGTGTGCTTAGGGAACCTCAAGCTGGCGAAGTTACGAACTCATTAGACTTTCGAGGATTCGAATTGGCAGAAGCTTATGTGCTTGTGGGAGTGCACAGGTTCGTCACGTCGACGAATCTCGACTCCCCTGATGTCATGCTGATTTACGATGAAGGGTTATACCATGTGAAATTAGGTCGTGACAAAGAAGGGTACGTGAATGTCTATGAAGTCGATCACCAATGCTGTAGATATGAAGATGTTATTTTCTATCAAGGAATGTTCTATGCTGTCACCTCGTGTGGGAGAGCCGTAGCGGTTGATTCTTCCCTGAAGTTGACAACGGTTGTGGTTGCTTCTCCGTTATGTGCTAATCACGATTGTGAGACACAGGGTGATAAGTTTGGTGGAATCATCCGGGGATCTACTTTTAGTTGAAAGAAACTGTAGAAAAGGTTGGTGTGTTGTAGAGAATCTGCTCAAGAGTGGCGTCAAATTCAAGGTCTATAAGTTGAATGCGCAATGGGTTGAGATGCAAGCTTCGGATTTGAGTGATCGGATATTGGTGGTTTTGGGTGGTGATCACTGTGGCTTCTCTGTTAATGCTAAAGATTTCCCAGGATGCAAAGGGAGTTGTATTTATTTCTCTGATAAAAATAGGTTTCAGGTGGGAGTGTTCGACTTAAGTAGTAGTACTCTCTCAGACCTACAATCTTTAATTACCACCGAGTGCTAGAATCTTTCTCCCTCCGCGCAACAATTGGTCGAATCGATCATGATTGATGCAGAGATCAAGGCCTTGGCACGGTATCAGTTCATCTTCAAAATCTGGGATATATGATGCATTCATGTTTGTTTGAGAAACATCATAATTTGTAAAAACACCAATCTAGGTGATGGAATGTAGTACAGGCTGATTCTATATAATTCTAAAATCTTTTTTCTAGGCTTTTCTATTTAGAGTGGCTTTCTTTTTCAGAGTTTGTTGTTCTTGTTTTTCTAGTTCTCCGGTATGTAAAGAGGTGCTAGTGGCGGATTTAATGGACCTTATCAATCTATCCACGAAAGTCCTCTTAAATTTCACGTAGTTCGATCCCACCACTTGTGCCTCACCATATTTTTTGTTCTGATTAGGACATAGATGAGCCATATGAGTTCAAGATGACTATTATATTGTAGTCCAGAAGCATGTAAGGATTCTTGAGATTGAAGCATTCCGCACTCTCCTTGCAAGCCAGAGTCCCAAGAACTCAAACAAAAGGTTGAAAACTAAAACAAAACCATGACATTTGAATTACAAATCGTTACGTTGTATATATACCAAAACCGTCTGTTGCTTCACCCATACTTTATTTCATCAGTTAGCAATCTGAGATGCCAATCTTACTCAACTGAATTTATTAATTCAATACAACTGGTTTCAGTTAGTAGTTGTGAACTCCACGCATAAAGTACATATATACATGCAAATTTGATGCAATTCTCCAACTTCTTTAACTAAGCTAGCTACGCAATTACAGATATTGCATTAGAGTAATAGGCATTACCCTTGTATGTTTCTTCTTCATTTTGTTCTGGATGCATGCTTCTTGTCCAAGGCTCTATTGCCACTTTATTTGTGATTTGTTTCTCTTGGCCTTAAGTTTCCCAGGTGAGGATTCAACAGCCTCGAGCTTTCCCTTTCACAACTCTGTTGGAAGTCTATTTTGAGTCCAAGCAGCATACCCACCAGCTATGTCTGTAATCCCAGAGAAACCCTGCAAAAAAATATTAAAGAACAAAAGCTTTGGTCAATTTTTGCAATTCTTTCATTGTAACGATGAAAAGCGATTGAGAAATACAATGAGTAAACTAGGCTGTCTTTGGCTGAAGCCTTTTCTGAAATTTTAGGTGTAATGCAAGTTATTGGACATTGATGTTCAACCAAACTGTGATGTCTATCTGTTTCATCTTCAACAACCACAAAGTAATTGCTTTACAACAAAGTTAAAAATTAGCTCTCAGGGGTAAGTAGGTAATATGCTTACAGCGGCTACAAGATCAGTTGCAGCCATCATTGATCTTTTGCCGAGCTGGCATCCCTGTGTAACCATGAGATCAAACACTTAATTATATCTAGATTTTACTAATTCATTTACCCAAACAACAATCTCTCGTCAGAATTAGCAAAAGTTTTATTATAATTGGAACTCACAACAATAATTTCATCATGTTTTCTGAAATGTGATGACACTTCCTTCACAAACTCTGGGTTCTTTGACATCCCTGCATAGAACAATACATCTGATTCTTGAACCACTTTTCTACTTCGGTACCCAAAAGTTTGAAAGAAAAAAAAAATTATATAGAACACAAACTAGTGAAGAAGAAGAAGAAGAAGAAGAAGGTTTGGAAGAACAAAAATTGAACCTGATCCAACTTTGTACAAGTAAGGAATGTTAACTGCACCAGAAGGATGTCCTGCACTAAACTCTTCAGGAGTCCTAAACACAAAAGGTACCCAGAAACAAAAACAATAAATTATCAGACTTTGCATGTTAGAAATGAATCAAACATAAGACGTTCATAGAATAGGATCAAAGATAAGACTTTTCATATCACATAACAGACCTGACATCCAAATACTTGTGTCCGGCTAGAAGAAGCTCGTGAGCCACACGCACCGGCACCGACGTCGGAACTCCGGTGGCCTCCAAATTCCCTCTCAGACTAGCCTTCGAACTTTCCCAAATGCCAAACAACAATCAGAATCAGTAAAACACACTATTATACATTACAATCTTTTCTGGTAAAGACTAATTAGTAATTACTCACCAGAAGTTTAAGCTCTTGCATGCAATCCGATTGCCACGAATTCGATCTGGGTTCCCAGTTAGTGATAACAAAGACCTCTGATTGAGATTCTGAGGAGAAAGAAGAGAAGGGATTCGAAGTACAGAACAAGTGAAGCAAGACGTGGACAAAGAAGACATCTTTATGAATTTGAGCTTGATTTTGATTTTGATCTTTGCTTTTGGTATTTGAGATTTGCTCTGATATATGGAAAATGGTTTCGAATTGGTTGCAGTGTTATGCGATTAAATAGTAAGTCAGGGAGAGCAGAGAAAGAGATGGGGGCAATGGTTGCCACGCCAAGGTGGTGCTGGTATCTAAATCCATAAATTCTGTTTTCAAAAATTCCAGATAGACCCAAAAAAAGAGGTACACATAATTTTGCATGGATAAGTCTCATAGCCTTTGACACATTTTTCAATACATGAATCTTCTTGTACACCTGGCTGGCTAAGACTGGAAATAAAAGATTGCATCTACTTGTGGAGTTTTAGACATTATCCAACCAAGTATGGCATAACGGCCATAACCCTGAGTTTTTAATTTTTGATCCAATTCAGTTAAGAATAGAAATGAAAACGGTAAAGAATTTGAAATGTACTATTACATTGAGTTTGGCTCGCTCGAAGTTGGACAGCTTCATCTAAATTCGGTTCACACGGTTGAGCACAAATTAAACTAAAATTTAAAACATCCGAAACTTCAATGGCAATTGCATTATAACAAATTTAAGCCGAGTATATCACTTGATCTCGTTGTCAAACAAATCAACCTAAGCAAACTCACATTTGAACACAATTACAATTACTAGGTCTATCTTAATCAAGCCAAATTTAATATCTTTGACGGTTAACTTTAGCTCGACTCATTTAGATCTGGATTATTAACTACTGCAAAACTTTAAAGAGGTATAGAGATATAGAGTTTCTATTAGGACCTCTAAATTTTCTCTCCAGACCTCTATGCTCTTTAGAGCATCTTTAGCAATGCTAGCAATTTTTTAGTTAAATTTTAGCCAAAGTAGTTAAAAAGTCATTTTGACTAGCCACTTTAGATATATGTCAGCATCAGTGCTCTCTATTTTAACTAATTTTGAATTTATATTATTTTTTAAATGAAAATTAAATAGTTTAAATGTTATATAAATTATATAAATAACTTAAAATGAATGTTTTAAATTCTAGAGAGCCTCATCTCGCTCTTTATATTTAGGAGCGAGATAACTAAAAGTTATAATAGAGAGCCACTTAGAAGTCTGGTGCAGTTGCTAAAATAGATAAAAAGCTAAACATGCTCTCTAAAGTAGCTAAGGAGCTAAAACAGAGAGTCTGCTAATTACACCTCCCTTTTTCTTTTTAAACAACAAATTTGCTCATTAGACCTCCCTTAAATGACTAACGTAAACTTATTTATATTGTTTATATACAAAATACAGAAAGTTTGTAATATATAGAAACTTTGAGGTGAATTTACTCACCGTAACTCCATTCATTAATTTTTCTTACAAATATTCTTTCTACGTTTTTTTTTTGTCGATCCTCTATTTTTGTTCAACCTCCATAGCTTTTGTTTATGATGAAAAATTATTAATTGACTACAAACCCAGTTCAAGGTGTTCCTCATGCGAAATTCTTGAGGTGAATTTCTTTTTGACACATGCAAGTTTCTTCATAGAGGTCATCTTTTTTTCTTATGTTCCTAGAGAGTGAATCAAAATGTTCGTTTAATCAATTACAGTGGCGGATCCAAAAAAATTTCTTAGGTAAGGTAAGATTATTAATAGACTTCTTTTCAATTGGTTTTCAAAGAAAATATAGAAAATTTTCTTATATTTTAATTGGAGTTTTAAAATATAAAGTATGTATGTATTTATGTTATATTTGTCCCTCTCATGCATATCCTTGAACTGGATTGATTGAGGTCCTTTCTATCATTTCCTTTACTTTACTAGCAATTCAATGATGACATCTGAAGGGGTCCGTGAATAATATAATGTTCAACTATAATCTTTTCCGGGGGCTGGGTGCATTTTCTTCTTCCCGAATGCTCTACGCACTTAGAAACCTTTGCTGCTACCAGAAGGAGATTGGAAGAAGCAAAGCTATTGACAGAAAATTGCGGTCGGATTGAAACAAATGATATTAATATCGGCAAGAGCAGTCCAACCAAATTTCAATATTGAACTGCATTGCAGTATCAATACAGCAGAAAATACCTAAAATTCATGTATGCATGCTAGTTGTATTGTGTGGGTGTAGATACTTATCCGCCTTTTGTATACAGTTTAACTAAATTTTGTTCATCATCTAATATATTTATATTTTTGGGTATGTAAATGCCTTTTGCAATTACATACATGAAAATTGGAACACAAATAGATATCACTTACTAAAACAAAATTATGAAAAAAAAATTATCAAGGGGCGAAGAGAGAAATATAGTTTGTAGTTTATAAAAGTATAAATATTATGCTATCTTAAAAAGGAAAAGTTTAAACAAAAAATATTTAAAGAAATACACAATTCTCTAAACCTAGTGTAGAATAGTGATGCTAATGTCACGTGTGCTATGTTATATCTTTGACAAGTATTATACTATATTTAAGATAATAGGGCTTACTCACTATAACTGAATTTGTTTACTTTTATACCCCTAAATTAAATAACTTTATATATCTTTCTAACTGTCAGGGATAAGTCAAAATTTTTAAAAAAAATTAATAAGAAAATTTATTATTTTTAGGAACTAACTACCCACTTCTAGAAGGGTAAGCACCTACTTCTCCACACCCATAGGTCCATAGGTTGTGAATAGTTTCTAGTTTTATTTATATTTAATTGTATTTAATCTAGTTATGACTCTTATCCCTAATTAAAGATTTCAAACTACTAGGCGGCGTCTTTATTGGAGAGAAGAGACAGAAAGGACGTGCAGGGTATCTTCCCAACCCTCTTGCCCTCTTCTTTAGAAAAGAATTCTATAATACCCTAAGACCAAAAAGACTTTCATAACTTATTTTAAGTTTCGAGGTTAGGCAGCTGCCTAGACTCGACCCCCCCTGAATCCGCCCCTGATCAATTATATTCATGGGTTGATTGCAACCCTAACGGGTCAGTGTTCTATAAATTGAGAACGTGGAAGTTGGGTATTATTTTTAAGGATTAAATTATGTTTCGTCCCTGTACTCTGACTATTTTTTTGTTTCAGTCCCTGACATTCTCATTTAATCTGAAAAGTCCCTGAGGTCATAATTTCCGTCTAATAGGTCATCGCCGTTAAGATTCCGTCAAGTTGGGCCGTTAAATTGCTGACGTGGCACTCAATTAAGGTTGTGCCACGTCAGCCTGTTAACGGAATAATTGGACGGCGAGGACCTATTAGACGGAAATTGTGACCTCAAGGACTTTTTAGATTAAATTAGAATGTCAGTGACTGAAACGATGACAGAGTCATAGTACAGGGACTAAACAAAATTTAATCCTATTTTTAATAAATACTACTGTTTCTATTGTTATTACTATTTTTGAAAAAATTCAGTTTACTCCCTTGAACTCTGGGGCTAAAATCAGATTGGTCTCTCTTTCTGAAAATCGATCTCGATGGTCCTCATACTCTCAAATGACATCACCCGAGTCCAAAATTTGAAATTGGGTCCAAAAGTGACGTCAGCTGCTGACTTGGAGTCGACAAGGAGGCCCACTTTTGGCAGTTGTACACTCAATTTGGTCGAAATGACCAAAGTGACCATTGTTACCGTTTTCCCTCTATTGCATTTTCCATTAGGCGACCCTAATCCCAATCCCAATCCCAATCCCAATCCCAATCCCAATCCCAATCCCTAATCTCTAATCCCTAATCTCGATCCTAATCCCTAATCGAAACCCATTTGAACAAATTAACGCTCTCTTTCTCTCCCCCCCCCCCCCCCCATTCTCTTGTGAAATTATCGAAACCTAGATTAACGTATAGAAAACCCAAATTAATCGAACTCATGGATGGGGCCGATGAATGGATACCTCGTTTGGAAAACGGAGGCGAAGAAATCCCAAATTACGGTGAGTTTGGTATTGTGATTACGGTTTCTGTAAACGATTACGGTAGTTTTCATTTTTGGGTTCGATTAAGATGTTAATGATTTTCGATTTGTTTGAAACTGGATTTTAAAGGTTTGCTTTCGAAATCTAGGGCTTTGCTGATATGTAGGGTTTAAGGTATTGCTTTAGAGATTTAGGGTTTTGAAGTTTCAGATGATGGGTTTTTAGTTTACTTAAGATTTAGGGTTTGGAAGGTTCTATTATGGTCTACATCGAGAGTTAGGGTTTCCAATTGTTGGGGTTTGGAACCTTCTGATATGGTTGAAACCCAAATTGAATATGCAAGGGCATGTGCTTCTTGTTGGGTAGCTGAAATATGGGTTTAGGAAATGGTAGGCTATTGTAAGTGGTCCTTAAAGGCTTTAGTGGTCTTAATAAACAATGAATTTTTGGCTTGTTTTGGTGGTTGGAACCTGCCTAACTGTGTTTCTTGGTATTTAATGTAGTTGAATGCATCTAACTTTGTCGTTTTTCATTTGCAGTACACTGTACACCCCGATTACTTCACAGTTAAGGTTTATCATGGTGGCTACATAAATCACCTCGAAGGAAAGTACATTGGTGGCCAAATCAGTTACTATGACAATGTTGATAAAGACAAAATGTCTATGGTGGAAGTGGATTCTATGGTGAGTGGTATTAATCGGGATTATGCTGAGACTAGAATAGACTATTGGTACTACTACATCGGCAGCGAGGAGGATGCAATGACCAAACTCAACAATGACACAGATTGCATAGTAATGTGCTGCTTAGTGCCTGACATCAGGCTGGTGATCCTATATCTTGATCACTTAGAGAGGGACCCTAATTTTGAAGATAACTTGGAGGACCTGTTTATATGTGAGAATGTAGTGCCTGATTTGGGAGAGAGTCATAAGGGTTCATCTGGTGTTGTGATAGAGGAGTTGCCAGATTCTCCTACAAAGCCAAAGTCAAGTGTCAAGATTGTGGAGTTGGAAGAGGAGGCTAAGCCACTAACAAGACCATCCCCTGGAAATGACAGAACCCGACCCAAGTTTCACCCCGAAACCCGGATACGAGCCTGCGGGACCCATTTTAAAGGAAATTCTGACGAAAAATCGGCAGAACTTCCCCTAAAATGAGCTACCCAAAAAATTACAAAACCTGGACATGCTTAAAACCAAACTCACACACAAAGATACATTCTAACATTTACATTCCAAGCGTATATATTACATTCCGGAAGTACGAATTCCACGTTAACCTCCATAAGATAACATATTCTCAAGCATTAACATTCTCCAAATTTGAAAGGGTTATCAGAGCAATTCTACATAGCTAAGCCGATATCATACAAGGTAGTAACAGTAATAACCTACGAACAAAACGGAAGCGCTGATTTCCAAGCCTCTAGTTCCTGGACGCGATCTCGGCCAATCTGAAATCTGGGCATTTGAAAACGAAGGGCCCAGGGGAAAACATTTAAAAACCGTTAGAGTGAGTGGACAAAACTAAAACAAGTTATGAAACAATTAATTGAATGCTTCCCCATTTCTCTTGTTAACAAAACCAACATGCAGCGAGATTTCACAATGTTTCCAACTCATTCCTTTTCAAGAAAAACTCATTCGATGACTAGAAAGGACTGCTGCCTAGTCATCTCATGCCATCTGAGAGGGACTGCCACCCAGATGACGCATCGGTAGGGACTGCCAACCGGAATAGGAGGCGGTGGATAGAAGGGACTGCCAACTAACCATCTCATGCCATCTGGTAGGGACTGCCACCCAGATGACGCATCGGAAGGGACTGCCAACCGGAATATAGTCTGGAAGGGACTGCCAGCCAGACTATTACCTAGAAGGGACTGCCAACTAGGTAATATACGCATGCGCCAAAGATAACCTCCTTGTCAACTCCTTTCTTTAAATCCATTTCTTTCCATAATACCACATTTACTCAAATAGTGTCTACATGCATTATTTAAATAAAATAAAAGTCCACTCACGGTGAGTCTCGCAGCTAACCCTGCTGCGTGCCCTTGTCCTCCTCGCTCGAGGGATCAGTACGTCCTGTAGCAAAAGGACAGGATATAATTTAACCTCGATAAGAAATTAATCTAAGAGTCAAAGCTTAATCCTTTGGAAATTAATACTCATTACTTAAAAGAAATTCCCTCTAACAACCAATTCTTCAATTTAGGATGCAACTCTCGAATTTCGGAATTCCTTACAAATTCAATTTCTTAACTAAAACTAACCACCAAATTATAAATGATTCTCTTTCCAAAATCTCCAAATTCTTTCTCCAATTTCTCCACCAACAATTAGCCAACAAGGTTACAACAAAACATTTTCTTCCAAATTTCCAATTTCTCTTTTGACATTCGAAACCCATTTTACTTCTCCAACCTCTCAACAATCTCAACTCATCACTAAAAATATGACAACAAGTTCTCAACCCAAGATTAAAATCTTAACACCCTTAGAACCACATCCAACATCAAAACTCCAAGGAAACTCACTATCCAAACAACCTTAAATCTAACACAAAATTCATAGATTAAATCTAACAGTTTCTATACCTGCAACAACAACCAAATTCAAGTAGAAATGTCCGGAAAAATCAAACAAGAACCCAAGAATTCGATAGTTACTGTTCAAGGTACTGTTCACAGTCTCAAACACCTTCAAATCTTCCTCCACCGATCAAAACGAGCTGCAACAAGGTTAGGAACACGTTCAGCACCTCCCCAACAACCAAAACCCTCAAAGAATCCGGCCGGAAACCGAAGATCAAAGAAAAATACGATTTTCCCTTTTCTTGAAATCCCTCACCGATTTCTTCTCAAATCAAGGCTACCCACGTCAGAAATCTTACCTTAGATGCAAGAGAAGGAAGAGAAGATCCTCTAATGGCCGGTAGTGCGGCCGGTGGCTGAGACTTCGCCGGAAATGGGTTCCAGTTTTGCAGAAAAGAGAAAGAAAGAAAGAAGAGAAAAAGAAAGAAGGAAGAAGGAAAAAGGGGGGGCTGGAATCGGGTTTCCCGATTTCTCTCTCTTCCTTTTCTGTTTTTATCTTCTCCTTTCCACAAATAGAAACTCACCTTTAAAAAAAATAGGGCTGGGCTCGGTGCGGTTCGGGCCGGTTTGGGCCTAAAACCGCAACCGCACCGCATTATTCGGTAGGCCCATTTTACAAACCGCAACCGCTTTTACATTGTTTGGACTGCATTTCGGTTGCACCGTTTTAGCGGTCCGGTGCGGTGCGGTTTGCACCCAAACTGCATACTAAATAATGCAATCAAAACCTGGAAATTTGAAAACGGAAACCTGCAGACTTGACAAAAAATTAAACTAAAACCTGCAACTTCCTACTTCCAGCAGACTGAATTCCCAACAACTAATTAAAGAAACCATACAGACCAACTAATCAACTAAAACCTGAAACATTATACTTCCAGCAGACCAAATTCCCAACTATAGAACTACATCTAGTCATCTACTAATCAAATTATCAAACATAAGCAACCACTAGAAGAAACAATTCAAACAAACATACATACCAACTAGTCAACTACTAACACACTCGGTCTGAATAGATTCAAATTTTACAAAGCATTTCCTAAAGTTCAAATTAACCAAATGCAGAAAGAAACTGAGAAATAAAATGGCAGTCCAACAAGCAAGCAAATGACAAACACAGCGATGCCGAGTGCCGACTTCAAGCTTCCTCCAAGCAATCCAGCTCCTTCACTTCATTCGTCAGTGTCACTAACAACACATCCCCTCCATCTATCCATCAAATTCCCAACAAGTGCAAAACAGAAAAACAAGAACTGGAAAAAAAAAAAACAAGACTTTCACAATCAACCGAACACATAGCAACAAAATCAAAGAACAATACTTTCAAAATCTTGGGTTTGGACTCCATGCTCTGTTTTGGGTTTGTTTCACATGAAATTCTCAACACAAGCAAAATAAGTGGTGCGAAAGAGAGAGGTAAAATTGAAAGGGAGCTCGATCCTTACCGGCGATGGGGTTCTGGCCGTGAGAGAAGGGACACGCGAGAGAGGCGCCGCCAGCGGTGGTAGTCGTGCGAGAGATGAGGGAGAGATGTTGTGAGAGACTGAGAGAGATGAGGGTATCAGGGTATCAGAGATGAGAGAGACTGAGAGAGTGAGAGGAAGCGGCCGAGATAGAACCCTCGAAGCTAGGGTTAGTGACTTAGTTGGGTGTGTGAGTCAGCAATCAAAATCAATAAATAATATAAAAAATTATTAATAATTATTTTATATATATATAATATATATTAATAAAAATCGGTCCGGTTCGGTTCAATGCGGGCGGTTCGAAGTCATGAACCGAACCCGCACCGGAGTTAAGCGGTTCGGTGCGGTCCTCTTCCAAAACGACGTCGTTTTGCGGGCGGTTCGGTTGCCGAACCGGAAAAACCGGTTCGGTTCGGTCGGTAACCGATTTTTTCCCAGATTATGCCCAGCCCTAAAAAAAAACATGCTATGAACAGTAATTTCTATTTTTGATCATAACTTTTCCGTAGAAACTCCGACTTAAACAAACTACGTGTCTACGAACTCGAATTTACGTATTCTACGACATTCTCAAAGAAATTTCCTAATTTACCAGACTAAAGAAAAAGTCACTTTTCGGTCAACCACGGTAAAAAGTAACTAGTAAAAACTTTAAGGTACGGGGCATTACAGGAAACAGATTCAAGGTTTGTGCAAATAGGAAAAAGAGTCTGCCTGGAATCAAAATCAGTGAGCCTGAGGCAAATGTGGTTCCAACTCAGGCTTCTCAAGCTCCCACTATTAATCTTACTAACAAGGGAAAAAAGAAGGTGGAGTTCAATGAATCTGATGTAGCAGAGGAAAGTGAAGATGATGACTGGGTTCAAGAAGATGAAGAAGGAGTAGAAGAGGAGGAAAATGAGGGGTATGAGGATGATGACTCAGCTGATGATGACTATAACCCAGCCAAGGATGATGATGAATATGCTGGTTATGGTGTAGATGATGACTTCCTATTTGACTGGTTAACAGAATGAGAAAGAGGACTTAACGAGGCAGAGGGAGCTTCTGAAGCTGAAGAAGGAGTGACTCAAGAAAGACAAGGTGGTGAAGAAGAAAGAGGTGATCAAGCCTCAGAAGAAGACAATGAAGAGTTGTATGGAGCTGTGGATTTAGATGAAGAGTTGATAGGACATGAGCATTACTCAGATGATGAGGAGGGTCAAAGACACATGTTTAGGGAGTTCAACCCTAAAGTGGATATGTTGAACCCTTGGTTCTGTAAGGGAATGATATTTGCTACTCCTAAGATTCTAAGGGAGGCAATAAGGGAGAGGGCAATCCAGAAGGGGTGGGAACCACTTTTTGTCAAGAATGACAAAGTCAGATTGAGGTGTATATGTAAGGCAGAGAACTGTAATTTTGAGTTGTTTGCATTGAAGATGCAGCATGAAAATACCATGCAGATAAAGACCTATAATGGAGAGCACACATGTGCAAGGGTGCATGAAAATGCCAGTGTCAGAACACCATATTTAGTTCAAAGGTTTGCTGAAATGATCAAGCTCAATCCAGCCATTTCAACAGGTATAACTTTCAGCTTTGTTCTGTTTCAATGAGTTTGATGGTTTCTTGTGTAATGTTTGTGACAGTTTGGTATTTTCTTGCAACAGAGTTACTTCAACAGACCATGGTTGCTGGGATCAGAGCTAAAGTGTCATTTCAACAAGCCTACAGGGATAAGAAGGCTGCTTTGGAGCTGCTAGAGAGGTCAATGAAGGAGCAGTATGCAAGGGTTCAAGACTATGCACATGAGCTTAGAAGAGTGGATCCAGCCACCACAGTAGACATCAAATGTGATTTCAACAACTCAGAGCAGCTCCCTGTGTTCAAGATAATGTATTTATGTTTAGGGGCTTTAAAAAAGGGGTTTAAAGTAGGATGCAGACCCATTTTGGGACTTGATGGATGCCACCTGAAGAGTGCCTATGGTGGACAACTACTTGCAGCTGTTGGACTTTATGCAAACAATACAACATATGTGGTGGCATATGCTATGGTGGAGCAGGAGAGCAAGGACAGTTGGGACTGGTTTCTGAGACTCTTGGTGAAGGATTTAGATATTATTGGTGAAGGGAATGGCTACACATTCATTTCAGACAAGCAAAAGGGCCTGTTGCCAGCTTGTGATGATGTGATGCCCCTTGCAGAGCACAGGTTTTGTGTTAGACACCTGTGGCCAACTTCAACAAGCTCTTTCCTAGGAAAATGTTAAAAGACCAATTGTGGGCAGTTGCGAAGTCAACTACCATGGCTTATTATAAAAAAGAGATGGTATTAATGAACCTAATGGAGCCTGGAGCTTATAATTGGCTAACTTGTATATACTTTTAGTCAATATACTTCTTAACTAATGTGGTTTGACACATATGCAATAATGTGATGTGTTGGTTTGATAGATATGCTTTAATGTTGTCATGTGCTGGTTTTATTTTGTAGATCCTCAGAGACCACCTAAGCATTGGTGCAGAGCTCACTTCAACAACATGTGTGAAAGTTTCAATGCTTTCATCCTGCCTGCAAGGTCCAAGCCTGTAATCTCCTGCTTTGAGGATATTAGGATGAAGCTGATGAAAAGGACTGCATTGAGGAGAGAGAAGATGAACAAAGTTATGGACACAATCTGCCCCAAGCCAAGAGATCTTTTGGAGAAGAATAAGGTTAAGTCATCAACAGACTGCATCCCAAGGGGTATTGGCACACCAGTGATTGAGGTGCAAAGCATTGGAGGAAGCAAATTTATTGTTGATCTGACAAGAAGAGCATATGCTTGTAGGAGGTAGGATCTCACTGGCATACCTTGCAAGCATGCCATTTCTGCTATAAACTTCATGATGCAGAAGCTTGAAGACTATGTGGATGCATGCTACTTCAAAGCCACCTACATGGCCATCTGCTCACATACAGTGAAGCCAATGAATGGGATGGACCTATGGATACCTACTGAGGAAACTCCTATCCTCCCACCTCAGTACAATAGGTAGCCTGGTAGGCCAAGGAACAAAAGGATCAAGGATGCATCTAAGAAGGAGACACATGGTCCCAAATTTGGAAGGGTTCAAAAGTCTTTGAAGTGCAGCAGGTGTGGCAATTTGGGTCACAATGTGAAGACTTGTCATAGGTATCTTCCACCCAAGCCAGGAGCAGCTAAGAGTACCAAGAAGAGAAAGCTAAACAATGGAGATGCTTCATCCTCTCAGGTAATCTTTTGTTATGTGGCATCCAAATTAGTGGGTTTATGAATTAGTTTATTGATAATTACACTAACCAACTTATTTGAAGCAGGCAAAAGGTACCAAAGAGCCTCAAAAGACAAAGAATGAACTTAGAGCTAAGGCATCAAAGAGAGCTGAAGATGCAAAGGTAAAATAAGTTTAGATTATTGTTTGAAGCTGTTGATGGTGTATTTGCTTATGAACATATCCTTGCTTCTCATTGTTGTAGAAAAAGAGGGATCAAAAGAAGGCTGCAACAAAGGCAGTAGGTACAGCTGCTCCTAGCAGTGGAAGACCACCAAAAGTTGCTTCAAACAATGGTAAAGCAGCTTCTAGCAAGGGAAAAGCTCCTTCTACACCACAAGCTTCCCAAGGTTCATCAAGGTCATCAGTGAGGATCAGGGATAATGCAAGGAGTGCTGGAAATTAGGGATGCAGCCAAGGTTAGAAATTACAGATGCATAGTGCAAGTTTTTGTGCAACCATGAGCTGTGTCTCATGGTTGCTAGGTCTAATTTTTTGCATAGATGATTAGCCCTATAATTTTGTGCAAGTTAATCCAAACTGTTATTTTTGGTTGATTTGGATGTAAACACATTTTATGCATCTATTTGGCTGCTATTTATTGCTGATATCGACAAGCTTCAATGCAAATTTATGGTTTTGCACAAATTTCTTCCTTCGGTTTATGGTATGTTTGTTTAATTGTCAATTTTCTGGAGAATTTTGGAGGTCAGGTTCCAATTTTGATGCATGCTTCATGCCTTTTTCTCTCAAACAACCATATTTGTAAGTTAATTAGATTTTAGTTTAAATTTTGGAGGCAAAATATACCAAATTGTCCATTCTGCCATCCATGAGGGTTGATAAACTGAACTGCGGGCCCTCCTTGTCGGCTCCAAGTCAGTAGCTGATGTCACTTTTGGACCCAATTTCAAATTTTGGACTCGGGTGATGTCATTTGAGAGTATAAGGACCATCGAGATCGATTTTTAGAAAGAGAGACCAATATGATTTTAGTCTCAAAGTTCAGGAGAGTAAACTAAATTTAATCCTACTATTTTAATAAAATATCCTTATGTCATTCACTTGTTTAGGATCTTGAATTTGAAAGTGATCGTCGTATTTTAATACGACGATATAAAAATAGGGTTTATGTCATTTATAAATTAGGAGTAGCAGATAAATAATTACTAATTTATTAATTAAAAAAGAAGAGAGGTCAAATGAGAAAATTTAAAGGGTCCCAATAGAAAAATCTATAACAAACTAACAATCATGTTGAGAAGGCAGAAATATCACTTTGGTTATCGAACTATGCTTCGTTCGACACTTTGGTCATCCAACTTTTAAAAACTTCATTTTGGTCATCGAACTATATCACCGTATATCACTTTGGTCATTCCGTCTGTTTTCTCCGTTTAAATGTGGCAATTGAACCTCACACGTCTAATAGGCAGGGCTATATGTGTCAATCCAATTAAAAAAGAGTCTGAGACTACGAGTCAAACATATACCTCTCTCTCTCAGCAAAAAGATTTTCGCGCTCTCTCTGTGTCTCTCTCTCTCTCTCAGTTTATCAGATTTATCAGATTTCAAGCCACAAAGCAAACCCTTTGAAAAGGTGAGTGAGATTATACACGATCTCTAAGTTGGCATATAACTTTTGGGTTCAGATTGAAGTTTAGTGTGTTATTGATGGAAAATCAACCAAGTACCTGGAGGTATTTTCGAATTGATGGAGAGCCACCCACCTACAAAGGTATGTAATTGATTCCTTGATTCTTTTTATTGCTTGTGGAGCTTTAATCTTTATGGGTTTTGTGTTGTGCTCGTGTAGCAATATTTGGGAATTAGGGATTTGCTGATTTTTTTTTAATCAAGATGCAAGTGGTGTCCAAACTTTGTTTAATCAAAGTTGGATTGCTTTGTTTAATCAAAGTTGGATTGCTTGCTTTGTTTAATCAAGGTTGGATTGCTTTGTTTAATCAAAGTTGGATTGCTTGCTTTGTTTAATCAAAGTTGGATTTGGAATTTACTACTTTCACATGGATAAAGGGTTTTTTATTTTTATTTTTTTAAATATAAATAGCTGCCTAATAATATTGAGATTGGAGTTTTGAGGTTTTTGGTTGTATTTGAGTTAATAAGGTTTGGGATTTCGGCTGCATGTGAGTTAATTGGTTATAGTTTTTTCATCTTATACCTAATAAATTTTTTTTTTAACAGATGATCGTTTCACATTAGAGATTCACCACGGCGGTAGATTTTTTAGGTTGGGTAGTGGCAGTCGACATTATAGGGGAGGAGAAGTGGTCTGGATTGACGGAAATGATCCAGACACCACATCATGGCCATGCCTCAATTGCATGGCAGAAGACTTGGGCTACAGAGAGCCCCCAATGACGTACTAGTTCAAGATTCCTGGAAGTAAAGATGGTGAAGACTTTCTGCCAATTAGGGATGAAAAAGAAGTTAAACAAATGTTGGCATTTGTTCAAAGTTCCAGGGTGCTGCAAGTATATATTGTAGGTGGAGGGGTGAGAAAAAAAGAAGAAGCAGAACTTGAAGATGAACCTGGGGATAAAGCTGCACCTATTTGTCATGACAAGTACATTGGGAATGTGATTGAAGACATAGTAGAGGAGGATGGTATGAGTAGTCATGGGGTAAAAGATAAAGGAAAAAGAACCAAGGCTGGTGAGAAAAGAAAGGCAATTAAGAAGGGAAAGAGTAGTGGTTTGAACGACAACTCCAACCATTTTGCAAAGGTGGCTATGAACAATGATGTTGAGGTTACAAGTACAGGTACCGCAAAGTCACCTAGGTTGAAGCAGAAAGCTAGGAGAATTAAGAAGAATGAGGTGGAAAGGAAATATGACACAAGGTTTAAAGGAGAGTTCAACTATGATATTGATGAGTTTCAAGCTGATGGTGAATCTTCTGATAGTGATGATCCCACATATGAAGAAATTATAGATAGTGACTATGAGCTCCAAGATGAGGATGATGAAGTGTTGTTCAGGGCAAATGTTGATGTTAGTGGTGTTAATGTTGGTGAATGGGATGAAATGGGCTATGAAGGAATTATATCAGATGGTGAGGGTGAGGATTCTGAGAAGTTTGAAAGCGGGGAATCATCATCATCTAGTGAAGATGAAGTAAACTTAGATGCGCAAGGTCAAAGGAGGAAGAAAAAGAAGTTTACTAATTTCAGGGAATGGAACCAAGAAAGGGATTTGAAGAACCCACCCTTTGAACTTGGCATGAAATTTCCAAGTCCAGAGGTATTCAAGGATGCAGTGAGAATGTTCTCTGTGTTAACAAAAAAAGAGCTCAGATTTGATCCCAATGACAGAAAAAGGGTGAATGCTTTCTGCAAGACAACACCAGGTTGTCCTTTCAGAATTTATGCATCACAAGTAGATAAAGCCTCACCAACAATGGAAATTAGAATATTGCAGATGGAGCATCGTTGTAGTGGATTGTCTAAAAAAGTGTATCATTGCAATGCTCCTTTTATTGCAAAAGGTTATGTAGATCAGATTATAGCTGATAGAAACTGGTCTAGAGAGGGGATGCAAGCTGCTGTTGGTAAAGACTATGAGATGAGAATAGGGTATCAGATGTGTTTTAGGGCAAAGAAAATGGCTCTCAAGCTTGCAGAGGGGACTGTTGAAGACCAATATAACCTGCTAGAAACATATGCTGATGTTATTAAAAAGGCAAATGATAATACTTCAATATGGATTGAAGGAGATGTGGAGGGTGAGAGCAGAAGATTTAAGAGGATGTACATATGTTATGGTGCTCTGAAAAAGGGTTGGATAGAGGGATGTAGGCCAATTATAGGTCTAGATGGGTGTCATTTGAAGACTGTGTATAAAGGTATACTTTTAACAGCGGTAGGAATCGATGGCAATAATGGTATGTATCCGATTGCCTTTGCCATTGTTGAGAAGGAAAACAAAGAAGCATGGACATGGTTTGTGGAGTTCTTGAAGCAAGACTTGGAGCTGAACAATAGCTACTCATATACATTCATGAGTGACAAGCAAAAAGGGTTGTTAGATGCTGTGAAGGATGTAATGCCTAATGCGGAGCATAGACATTGTGCAAGACATTTGTATAATAACTTCAAGGGTGAAGGACATATCAGAACTGAATTCAGAGATCTTTTTTGGGGTACAGCAAGATCAACAACCAAGACATGGTTTTTGAAGAACATGGACAACATATGTGAAAAGTCACCTAGTGCATTGGAGCAGGTCACACTTTAGGATTGAGCACAAGTGTGACATTTTATTAAACGACCATTGTGAAGCCTTCAACTCCAAGCTACTTGAAGCTAGGAAAATGCCTATTTTAGGGTTTTGGGAAGAACTAAAGCTGAACTTGATGAAAAGGTTGGCTAATAGGAGATGTGCAGGTTCAAGGTGGAAGTGCAAAGTTGGTCCAAGGATTGAAAAACTGTTAAAGAAGAATGCAGAAAGAAGTCATGATTATTGTCCTGAGGAGTCATCGAACAAGAGATTTCAGGTGAAAGGGAGAGGGGTTACTTGTGCTTCTGGTGTGAATTCCCTACATGATGTGAACCTTGCTGCAAGGACATGCACATGTTGGAGGTGGGATCTTTGTGGATTGCCCTGTCCACATGCAATAGCATGCATTTTCTCAAAAGGTTACAATCCTGAAGACTTTGTTGATGAGTGTTATTCTAAAAAAAAGTACATGTAAGCTTATGAACCGGCTATCAACCCAATTCCAGGAGTTGCTGAATTGGAAGTGATTAACAAGCCCATCATGCCTCCGCTATATACTAGGGGGACCTGGCAGACCAAAATTGTCAAGATATTAGTTGTTTATTATGCATTTGTCATTTGAAAACGGTAGAAATTTGACAACTTTTGTTTCTGTTGTTAAGGTGAGATGCCACCAGCTGCTGGAACAACTAAATTACCCAAGATATATTACAGTAAGATTAGTTGTGGAAAATGTCACAAGCAAGGGCATAACACGAGGACTTGTGAGAGGCGCAATCAAGTAATCAACAAGGAAGTACCTCTTAAGCTGTAAGTAATTTAATTTTTATTTGATTATAAATTTGGAGGCATTTCATATTGCTGCAAGTGTAAATGTACTAGATGTTAAATTATAGTAATGTAAAGGCTGAACATATGGTGATGCAAATGGACAGAGTTCTACTATGCAGCAAGGCGATGCAAATGAAAAAGGTTCTCAAAATGTTCAGCAAGATGGCAATGCAAATGATGAACATAGAATGCAGAATGCTCAGCAATGTGGCAATTCTAATGGACATAGTTCTGAAAATGTTCACGATGAGGTAATCATTCATAAAATGAGAATGTCAAAGCTTAAATGTAAAATCAGGTTTTTGGGTCATTGCATGAAATTAAATGGATCTTTTGTTTTACTCGAAATCATAATATCAAAGCTTAAATGCCAATGACTGATGCTTCTTTTGTGATATTTGACTTGTTTTTGTTTTATATCATGCCAATGAACTATAGTTTTTGTTCTAAATGGGATTGCTCTTTGAGTTAGGAGTTAATTATAGAATATTAACCTTGCCTCCATGCAAATTTGTGGAAAATGGGAGGGTCCAGTGGTCCTTAATATATAGTTAATTCATACACTACTCTCTTTGTCTGCAACCAATGGCAATACCTAATTTAATTAGGGAATTGAATTATCCCTTACTGTTGGATTTGTTTCTTGCCTTGTTTCTTTATGTGAATGTTATTCTGACTACTTTGTCATGATTTGAATTGTATTCATACATGTGAGAGTGTTAATTATGGATTGATTAAATTATCGTATGTGTTTTTCTATTAACAGGAGCATAATGAGATTCCATCTCAACAATCACTTGTCAAAGCACCTTTTGTTTCATCGCAACCACTTCCATCACCTCTAAATTTCTCACAAGAAATTCCTCCAGTTCAAAGAAGTTCTCAACCTATTGGATCATTCTTAGCTTCATTCTCCATGATGTACACTGCTCCTATAACAGGGAGGCCAAAGAAGCAAGTTGCATTCAAAAATCCTAAGAATTCTATGTCAACTGAGAATGCAAGCAAGCCTATTTGGAGACCTTAAAACGTCTTGTTTTTTTTTTTTTTTTTTTTTCCCATAAACTCTGTCTTCAGAAGATCAAAATAGGGCATTTTGTGATAACTCTTTGAACAATTAGGATTGAATATTTTCTGAAAATTTGACAGGTCATTTTTGTACAGTAGTGTTTTATGTTAGTATGGAATGCTTATGTAATTTGTAGTTGGGATATGTAGTTTTGAACTATGTTAGCTTTACTGTTATTCTAAGCATTTACATGACCATTATTCATGCATTTATCATCAGTGATCAAAGCATACAATGGAGAAAAATGATTGAGTCAGAGAATGATTCAAAATGAGGGAATATAAAAGGAAGAAAAATATTGATTTAATAAATTGAGGAATTATAAAAGGAGGGAAAAGTTGGCAAAATTGGATGAAGTTTTATGTTTAGGCGGGAAAAATTGGATTAAGTTTTATGTTTAGGCGGGAAAAATTGGATTAAGTTATAAAAATGGCGGGCAAAACTTTTCATCTCCAAAATACCCTTAGAGTTAACAGAGAAAATGGAGAAAACAGACGGAATGACCAAAGTGATATACGGTGATATAGTTCGATGACTAAAATGAAGTTTTTAAAAGTTGGATGACCAAAGTGTCGAGCGAAGTATTGTTCGATGACCAAAGTGATATTTCTACCTATTGAGAATCTTAATTTGGGACGTGCTCGATCGGGCTGACTAGTCTGACAAATAATCAATGGGTCGCAACTCACTAAAAGAATATGAGCGATTGTTATAGGCTCTCCCACCTGAAATGAGTGGACCTCTCTGGTCCTTCATTTGGATTTGGGCATTTTGGCTATAAGCAAGTTTCACACAGACAAGGCCCAAAATTGAGGTAACATCAAATAGTGTAGCGGTTAAGCCCAGCAAAGCCCAGATTAACCGCGCGATTTTGAGGTGGAATGTGAGAGTGGGAAATGGCTACCTTGGCGCTCCTGAGCCTAACATCTCCTTCACTCTCCTCTCCCAGATCTCTTCCTCGCTCAAATCACACCAGATTCGGTGTCCTTACTACCACTTCGGGTTGGGCTCGGAGAACTGTGCGGCTTCCCGTTCTATGCTCAGCTTCGGAGCCCAATCAAAACGCCGAATCCGAACCGGAAACGACGTCGTCTCCGCCGTCGTCTTCGAGTGACTTGACCTACAAACTATGTGCCGGGCTCGGAGGCATCGGGTTTCTCGAAACGACCTACTTGACGTTCCTCAAGCTCACGAATTCCGATGCCTTCTGCCCCACCGGCGGCGGCGGAAGTTGCGGCGACATCCTCAACAGTGAATACGCCGTCGTTTTTGGTAACTCCCCAACTTCATAATTAACTTAATTCAAACTCACAGAGCAAGAAAAAAGTAGAAAATTTCCATTAGAGGTAGTGTGTCTGAGGATAAAGATTTGGTCTTTATGATACGCCGTCGTTTTAGCTATTCCCCAACTTCATAACTATCTTAACTCAAACACCCAGAGCAAGAAAAAAGAAAATTTTCCATTAGCTTTCGAGAAAAGATTTGGTTTTTATGATTGTGATTTTCCTTTTGATATTTGTAGGTGTTCCTCTTCCGTTGTTTGGAATGCTTGCATATGGGTTAGTTGCTACACTTGGTGTGCAGCTGTTGACTGCAAAGAGTTTACCTTTTGGAATTGGGAAATCTGATGCTAGCTTGGTTTTACTTGGGACTACAACCTCCATGGCAGCTGCTAGTGCTTGTTTCTTGTACATTCTTAGCACACAGTTTTCGGGAACTTCGTGTTCGTATTGTTTGTTATCGGCTGTCCTCTCCTTCAGCTTATTTTTCATCACTTTAAAGGTCAGCTGTGACTGCTATTTATTTTTCCTTTCTTTGGTTTTATGTTGTTATTGAGAATGACCTGATTAACTGATTTTGGGGGTCTATACTGTAGGATTTTGGGTTCGAAAAAGTACAAAAAGAGGCGGGTTTATTGGTGTGTATAGCTGTCTTGGTGGCTGTGACTCTGAACAGGTCATATAGTGCACCTGTATCCTCAAGGTGATTTACTTAGCTGATTCTTTTCTGTTTTTCATTGACATGAATATGTTAATTTGGCAAACTACTCAATGATATGAACCTCGGTTAACTCCGAATCAAATTTTTCTAGTATCAGGGGAATGCCCATCAAACTAGTCTGACAGACGAAATAGAATGTAAATTTTATGTTAGTGGGATTTTGATCAATAGGAAAGATTGGAGATATAAACATAGGTGTTGTGATGTGTTTGATTAGTTCTTATGAACATTTCATGTAAAGGAAAGATAAATCTATATACAAAGTGTGTCATAAACAATGTTTAGGTTTAATGCTCTTACCCTTAACAATGGGTTCCTTGCTACTTAACTTGCTTTGCTCCACTTCTGTATTTTTCTTTTTTGTTTAAGTAGACTGTAACCGGTCATATCAATGGTCATTGATATGGTTTGGGCTGGGCTGTTCTTTCATAATGGTCTACTGTATTGAGATAAACTGCAGGGCTACTTGGCTATCTATGTAGATGAAATTGTTATATGGTTTTTGTGCTTAATGATCTGATATACCTGAGCATCTGTACCTTAGGAACCAGACTTTTCTCGTGAATATATATGTTTTTTCTTTTGGTGTAAAGCACAGAGTCAATATAATGAATTTGAATGATTGCAAATATCATCCTGGTAGATTAGGGAAGCTGGTTATTTTGTTGTCATCTTATTATATGAGAATCATTAACTGTAAAGAAAATTTTGTATTGATAGTTTTCCATGTTGCTTTGTTTTGTTAACAGCCCATCTGATGTTGATCTTCCATACTTTACAACTGAGATAACAACACCATCAAGTCCGTTTGCTATATCTCTTGCAAAGCATCTAAATGCTATAGGTGCTAAAATGTATGGCGCTTTTTGGTGTTCACATTGTGTTGAACAAAAACAGGTACTTTTTTCTTTTTAGTTCTTAACTACATGGGTTAGAATCATAAGGTTTTGTTACAATAACTCCTGCCATGTCTTTGAACTTTGGTTGTTTCTTTTGTTCATCATGAAGATGTTTGGACATGAAGCAGCGAAGGAATTGAACTATGTTGAGTGCTTCCCTGGTGGATTTAGAAAGGGAACTATAATGGCAAAGGCATGTATTGATGCCAAACTTGAAGGTTTTCCTACTTGGGTCATCAATGGACAGGTGATAAATCTCATCATAGATTCTTGAACATGGTAATTCGGTTCATCCTTATTGTTGAATATTATCAACCAAAGCATGTTGGTACCAACAGGGAAACCCCCGCCTTAAACTTGTCCTATCTTTCAAGATTTACTAGGTTCTAACATACCGTGGCACTTATTGCAGGTTTTGAGTGGAGAAAAAGATTTGCTAGAGCTTGCAGAGGCATCTGGGTTTGAGTTGAACGAATTTAGTCAGACCCTCATAGAGTAAGCAACCATGTTATAGCATCATATCACACGTAACGATCGTAGAAACTTCCCTTGTATTGCATAGCTGATGATTATTCACACCAACTAGGCACCTTGGGTGGTATATTGTTACCGGTGGTTTCCTGTATTTGTTACAAGTCACTAGACTACATAAATAAAGTTAGCAAAAGGTGTAAATTTGAAACTAATTGATTTAGAAGCCTGACTGGGAAGTTTCCTTAGTCAAATTTTACCAATATACGCAATGGCACACCTCATTGTTCAAATAGGCCAATTTTGACACAGCCTGAGTTGGAATGATATTCACTCAACGAATCCCACCAGGCCACCATCTCAAGCCTTGACTTGAGCATTAAGGATAAATAGCACTAATCACATTATGTTATTGTAATATGAACAATGCTGCCTTAACATAGGACATATGATTGTTCAAAGATATTATAAACAAATCATTGCTTTCGTATCCTCCCACGTTCCCGGTGTCGGTCTTCCCCCATGTTCAAGTGAGCCCTTATGCTCCATGACATACCTCACAATGCTTCCTAGGCGTGCTCGTATACTTGAGAGTATGCCCAACTCCACAAAGCAAATCAATGGCGGACACAGAATTTTGCTTACATGAGGCCGGAATGGTAAACAGAGGTTGAAAGTGGCGGTGAAAACATTAGATCATAATAAGAAGAATTCAGGATATTATAGATTATTATGCTTTATTATTTTACCAAAGAAAAGGAAAAGGAAAAAAATTACCAAGGGTAGCAGCCAGTGGCGTAGCAAAAAATATCACTTAGGAGGGTCAAACTTTATTAACTAACAAATATACTCATTTCCAGTAGTCTTCTAAAAATAACAAAATCTTTTGCCCAAAAAAAAAAATATTAGTATAATTAAGAAAATTTAGGTGTAATATTTTTTGTACTAATGCTGAAATTGAAATATCCTTAAATCATGTTGAATAAATTTTGGGATCAAAATATAGAAAAAATTATGTGTTACTTCAATTTAGCATATTAACAAAGAATCGTAAATATGCGCATATGGGCATATATCGATCAATAGGGTAAGAAAACCTTGAAAAGATTCGTATTAATTAGATATATATAGTGTATTAATAGTGTAAAATATTATTACATTCCATTAAAGTTCAAGGATAATTAAAACTAATTAAGATAAATTTGTATTGAATTTTGAAAATTGAGACTAGTTAAGGATTTTTCAAAAATTGAGAATTGGTCAATTTTATTTCATTTCATTAAGGTACATAGATCATTAACACTAATTAAGGATTTTTTTTAAATTGAGAAGGGTCAATTGACCCTTCTCGCCCTTGGTAGCAGCCCTCCCTTGTCTCAATGTAGGTCATTGACAGTATTATTACACGTTGATACTTTAAAGTTTACAACGTATATTACCCTCAAAATGAATGATTGTTTTTTTTTTTTTGGTACATCAAAATGAATGACTTTTCAAAATAATAATTAACTCCTTAAGATGGAGATAATGATGGCCACATTTAACCTAATATATTTGACATTATGTAGAGAAATCATAGCCCTATGATGACCATGAGATCATATACTTGGTTACGAAGTCATATGCTGATCCCTTTGTCACCGCAATCCACAGAACCATTTTTTCCGGATTCCGGACTATCCACTTGATAATAATACCGCCAAAAATTCAGTTCGTTTATTGTATTCAATGCCACCTACAGTTATCTTCTCCCGCACCTCCCACCTCAATTAACTGCCAAGTCAGGCCATGCCCCATTCAAATTTCAAACCCACCTCATCCGGGTCCGTTGTCCTGACTCGGACACACTCTGCGGGGCCCATTACCCGCTCAAAAAAAAAAAAAAACGGAAGATTCTTCGAATATTCTTCCCTCGAATCCCGATCACCCCTCCCTCCCTCCATTACTCTCTTGTCCTCGCGTACATAATAAACTCCAACTCAATCCGCTTCCCCAATCACACTCCTCCTCCGATCCCTTTATATAACTAAGCACGCTCTTCTCACTTTGCTCCTCACAATCCTCGTGAACCTTATTATTATTCCCTCTCATATATATTTTTCCATCACGAAATGATCACCACCGCTCAACTCTCCGATTCCGAGCAGCGTGCCCTCATCGAAAAGCTCCACGTCTTCAAGATCAAAGGCCGCGACAAGCGCGGCCGCACCATCCTTCGCGTCATCGGAAAATTCTTTCCAGGTATGTGTATGTTTGATCAACAATTGCGTGCGTACGGTTCTTCGTTTTTTCTTTCTTTTTATTTGAGTTTTGGATGTTTTTTTTTTTAGCTCGGATTGTGAGCGTGGATAATCTGAGGAAGTATCTGGAAGAGAAGATATTCCCGGAATTGGAGAACAAGCCGTTCGCTGTGGTGTACGTCCACACCGGAGTTCAGAGGTCCGAGAATTTCCCCGGCATCTCAGCCCTCCGATCAATCTACGACGCGATCCCTATCAACGTCAAGCGGAATCTCGAGGCCGTCTATTTCCTTCACCCAGGTCTCCAGGCCCGGCTCTTCTTGGCCACCTTCGGCCGTTTCCTTTTCACCGGAGGGTAAGAAATTGAAATTAATTAACTAAATTTACATTAATAGGCGCATTTTAGAGGTAATGGAGTATTGGGACTAACGTGCGCCTTTGGTGTGGCAGGGTGTATGGGAAGCTCAAGTACGTGAGCAGGCTCGATTATCTGTGGGAGCACGTGAGGAGGAGCGAGATCGACGTCCCTGATTTCGTTTATGATCACGATGAGGACTTGGAGCACCGTCCGATGATGGACTATGGATTGGAGAGTGATCACCCGAGGGTGTATGATGCACCCGCGGTGGATTCCTCTGTGTCTATGTACTCCATGAGGTGCATCTCGTAGTGGGCCTATCGGGCCTTTAGTGTCAGACTTTTACATGGGCTCTTTAATTTTGGGCATTCCCGCTGTACACAGTAATTTTGTGTTTCTCCTTTGTACAAATAAGGTTGAATCATGGTTAAAAAAAGGGTATATTTGTAGTATAAAAACTAAATTTGGAAGTTCCTTTTTTCCATACCACTCGAGCTCCACAATTCGGATAAGAGTTTGATTTTTGTAGTCTTTAATGTTCTTGAAAAATCAATTGGAAATTTGGATATTTTGAAGATATATATGACCTACAATTTTTGGGGGTTATTGAATAGAAACACAAAGCCTACTTGAACAACAGTCTAGCTTTGCCTTATGGCAGCAGACAAACGTGACCATATTAATCATCTTTCTTGGCACGACTATATCAATGCCCTCATTTCTTGACCGTGGGACATGGCACCACCGGATTAGGTTTATCTTCATTTCTTGGAAACAACTTCTTGTGGTGATACCGTGATAGTCTATTGTTTCTTTTTTTGGTCACCATACCACTTTGAACCGAAGCTCACAAATCAACTGTTTAACAGTAAAAGCGTAAGTTATATATAGGCCAATAATATTAACTCGGACCACTAGGTGTACCATAATCCGGGACCATGATATAACATCCCCTTAAAAGATATAGACCGTAACAATGAAAAGGATAACAATCCTACAAGCAAGTGTTTCAGAAAATGAGGCTTGAAAGGCTGGAACAAATGGATTGCATTGATTCAAAGGACAAAAGACTTGGGCCGTTTTCTTTTGGGCCTTGGCGTTTAAGAAGGAAATATGGGTCTCTTTCTGCAATTTCTCCTCACACTGAAAGACGTGAAATTTCATGGCTGCAAATTTGAAACCCAGAGCAGCATCTTCAGACTAAAAGGTCGAACAAATTGGCTATTAGTTTTATCTTATTTATTTTAGAGAAGATTAATTACTTCTATTTTTGGCTGAATTATTCTTATGCTTCATTGATTAGTAGTTTTCTTTGTTCATTCTGGAGAAATGTAGTTTTGATCTCAGAATTTCTCATGATTAGTTTGAATTTGCTCAAATTTGATTGCTTTTCTCAAACCCCATCAGAAAAATTTTAACTTTGTTGCTCCATATGTGCCAATTTTTGAAGTTATTGATATTTGACAGACATGGTTTTCTTGAGCTGGGCTCCCCCAACTCCTAAGGAACAAAAGGCTTGCATTGACAGGTAAACAAGACTTAATTAGCTGCTCTTTGTATGATTTCAATTCTGCTATTGAGGAATTTGAAAGCTTTAATCACTTATTAAACCAGGTCAGGTGGCTTTAACTATGAAGCTAAGTTCAGGGGAGCTACTGCTAAGTCCTTATCTTCCCTGCAAGAAGATAAGGGCCTCTCAGAAAATGGTTTCTTATGCAACCATGCCCGTGTTTTGGTCGGTTCGGGTTTGGAGACTTATGAGAAGGGCAAGAGGGCTCTTCAGGATTGGAGGTCAGCCATTGTGCTTCTCTAGATATGAAGAGCATTTGGTTGAGAGGGATGACTTAATGTTATGAGTTATGACTGAGTTTGGTTTTTGCAGGCATTTTGGATTGAATTGGGCGTTTGTTGATCCGAAGACGCCGGTTCAAAATGGAGTGAAGTTTTGTGTTTGTGTCAAGGAGTTTCTGCCATGGGTCATGATGCCTCTTCAGATAGTGTATGTGAATGAGAATAGAAGTAGTAAAGAGTCCATGGCGTCTTTTCGTTTTGGGGGTGGTACTCTTCAAGGTCACTTGCTGGTTAGTTCTTGTTCAAATGTTAAATATATTCATTGTAAAGCCCGAATCTATTATACTGCATGGTTTTTGGTTCCGTAGCAAACATGATGGAGAACACCGATTGACATTCCTTTTAAAGAACTTCTGTGAGATTGTCTACTTGAAATTTCATATTTATTGTGGCTGGATCACTTACTAGTTACTGTGAAATTTTTACTTCCTTAGTTCCTTGATCAATAACTGCTGTGATGGATTGGTAGTTGTTAAACAGTTGAACTTGCTGATTTTATTGGATCCATCATCTGGATGTTCAGATAAGCAGATAGATCATGTACGTGAATATGTGATCTGCATCTTTATATTCACATCACCTTCAGTATTAGTTCTGGTTGAAAAATGCTTCAATTATGAGAATGTACTGGATGCATGTTTAGTACTCACCGTAAGTATAGTTTGGGCTATAAATTCTCTTCTTATTGTCAACCAGGTAGGAAAGTTAATGATCATTGGTTTAATAAAGTTTATCCTGACCATATTTTGTTGTGCTTGTTTTGAATTAGAATAACTAGCAAAGAACTCTCTTTCACACATGCAGACACACAGTCACTTGAATGCTTATATTTTGTGTGAATGTAGTACTTACCTTTTGCTATTGTGTAAAGTAAGGTGTGTGCATTCTACTCACCTTCCAGTACTCTTTAGCATGTATATCTCTTGAAGTATGTGAGTTCTGACTGATTTAGGTATGCTATTTTTGTACACAACAGGCTGGGGAGGAACGTTTCTCAATTGAACTGGATGAGTACAACCAAGTGTGGTATGAGATACTTTCCTTCTCAAAACCAGCTCACCTATTGTCATTTGTTGGGTACCCATATGTAATGCTCAGGCAAAGGTATTTTGCTCATCATTCTACTAATGCAATCAAGAAACATTTGAAAGCCTTGTAATCCTAGTTCATATAATCCTACTTCTATAACATCTTTATCTTTATCTTCTTGTGGTTTATCTGGTCCAAGTCATAATAAGCATCTGAACAATTAGTGAATCCCTTAATTCTGGAATCTGTCAGTCTGAGAACCCAAATGGTTGGTTGATTGTAGTGCTGAATGCTACAATTGCCCATCAACCTTTCCAACCGAAGAAGGATATTTTATATTTTATACCATTGGCAGAAGCATAGTGTATCACCTCCTACTTCCTGCCAATAACAATGACCCCTCCCAAAGGGGTTGGTTGGTTAAGCAAATCATAGATGAAGTGGGGAAAATCGTTAAGATGTAGCATCCACTGTATGGTGACCACTACCACCCTGAGCAGCTGTTACCATAGCCATTCCCAGAGGTCTTGATCTTCTTAGACTTCCGGGTATTTGAACTGGCAAAAACTTAAGGTGGTGGTTTTAATTTTAAGATCGCCATTTCATCCTTGAACGCTGATTGCCCTGATTTCATGATGATCTGTGATGGACAATCATGAGTTCAGATGATGAGTCTCTGGACGCCTGCTAATAATGAGAGATTATCTAAGCCGGATTATGATGACTGGTGAGTTGTGACACCTACTATTTGCTTGATGCTTGGGCAGTGTTCAACTCAAGTTCATTTAGTAGCTGGATTTCCTCAACCAAATTGCTTGCTGCTCAAGACTCGAGAGTGTCCTTTAGTGTCTACAGTGACACCAGTACAGTTTTCCTTTCCTCCTGCTGGTTGGTTCATTATGCGGTTGGAACTATAATGATTTAGCTTCTGTTTCTTGTAATGAGGGATATATATGCTTCACCAATCACCATGCCTCTTAATTAGAGTCTTATACTCTTTATGTCCTAATTCCCTCTCCTCAAAGATGACCTGCTTTTCAGATTGTCAAATATCCAATATATTTATATTGTTGCTGGAATTGGAGGATGTGATAGAAAACATAGCAATTAGAAAATAAACAAACACAAAGCTCAGGATATGATTGCATCAATCATGCATGCATAGGCCAAGATTCAGGTCGGAGAAAGGTATTACTGCCTGGCAAATCTTCCGGCTCTTGAGAGAGTAAGTTGAACACTCCAATCCCTTTAATGATGTTTTCAGAGTTCTAAAATCATAAGAAATAGGATAAGAGAAATAAACACAATTCCCCTGGATTCCGGGGACATTTTTAGCAGAAATTAAACAGAGGCTGCTGTGAAAATAATTCACAAACAATATTCGATCACTCAAATCCGAAGCTTGCATCTCAAACCGAGTAAACCGAAATTCAAAAATTAAACAATGAACTGTAATAAGGAAATAGCATCTGGAGATAAAATTTTGAATTACTAAAAGTAGTAGTGTCTGGAAACACAGACCCAAAATTGACATCGATTGACTCAGTTTCTCGTTAGGTCAAGTGGGGGGTGGCATAAAGATATTAGCACTGGGTGGGTGACATTCTAAGCGCAGCCCCCTTCCATCATCCAAGTTGAACACTCCAATTCCACTACAGTTATCATCACCATCCCATTTATCATACTGCTCATAACAGAAATAAATGCAACTTCCTTGGCATGCATCCAGGGAAGTCTCGAGTAGAAACTGAGAAGCAGCAGTCCTCCCCCACAAACAAGATTCGATCATTCAAATCCGAAGCTTCCATCTCAACCCATTGCTTCCTAATTTCATTCAACTTATAAACCCTGAACTTAACTTCAGTCTTAAGCATATAGTCTACACAGCCACCGGCCTTTTCCCACAAATGCACACCCATCTCTCTCAACTACAAGCAGCTCCCCCAATGATTGCACCCAATAATTCTTCTTCTTCGTCTTGTCAAAACCCAAAGGGAATACCGGAGACGCAATATCTGCCCAATTCGTCGAGGAAGAATGCAGCACTATAGCTCTTCCATACTTGGAGACAGCATAGAACTTTCCTTGATAGAAAATGACATCATCAAAAGGTTCATCTTTATTATTTAGCAGATCTACGCGGCGTACTGGATACAGTACGATCTCACGGACATTACTTAGTTTATTATGGTATAATCTTCCATACCTCAACGTCATGACCGCAGGGAAATCTAGATTCAAGGACACGGCCATCTTATTAAGAATCTTATTCTGATGACACCGTAAGAGATGATGTTTTGCTAAGGCTTAGTTTGGGATTGCTTTTGGTCCAAAAGCGCTTCTGGAGGAAAGTGAGGTTGTTTGGTAAACTTCAAAATTGTTGCTTTTGGGCGGAAGCGATTCTCTGGGCAGCAGGAAATCAGAAGCTACTTTTAGTAGCTTTTGAAAATGGCTTTTGCGGAACGCAGCTGAAAACACGGAAGATTTAATGAAGTTAAGCCAACTACCTATTTTATCCTCGTCCTTTTCTAATTGATCGAAATACAACAGAGCCAACAATAAGCATACATCCACAACCCATTCCATTTCTGCACCGAGCAAAACAGTCTCAATACACATGGAGTATGAGAATGAAATTTACCTTTACTGTGTTAATAACGATTATTGCTACTGTGTGTAGCTTCGAACACGATCACTGAACAAGATGTTTTCTAACTTCGAAGCCAACACCCTGCTACCCTCCAATTCCACTCGGATTTGCACTCCACTACATAGATTCTGAAATTGAGCGTTACCAAGCCCGGTTTCTTGCTCTAGGATGATCATCAACGTCGAAATCAAACCACGAAGCCTAGAAAACTACCGTGCACAGTGAGCTCCGTCGGCACCGAAAACAACCAAAAATCCCATTCGATCATAACTCATGCGAAATCGAAAATTAGGTGTACTAGCTATCGTGTAGAGCGTGAAGAGAAGATCAATTTCTATACCTAGCCTCAAGCATCGACAACGGTGACCGGAGTCGCCGGAAAAGCTTCAAGCTTCCAAGCTTCGAATCTCTCTAAGATCCTTGCATGGACCATCCATCACCATAGACGTGTCAGCGCTGAGAAGAGGAGTCGAGTCGTCGGGTAGCGTCGCGGGTCAGAGGCTCTGATCCCTTCCCCAGCCTTCTAGATCGATCTGATCTGGTCCATCCCCTTTTAAACAACATCTAACGGCCAAGATCAGTCGGTGGAGAAAGTGAACGGCTTAGATCGCTCCTCCTGATTTTCTATTTTCCTTTAATAATTTCTTTAATCCCCAAAACTTCCAAAATTCGTAAAAATTAGCTCAGGTATCCGAAAAATTCTCCGAAAATTCTCACTGACTCGTTGTGTCGTGTACGTTACTCTCAAACCCTTAAATCAAGAATTTCTCCTAGTGAAAAATTCTGAAAAATATTTCCGAGCACCATTAATAATTTTCGAGATCGTAAATAAATAATTATCAAATGATCTCAATTAAGCTCGATAAATTTTCTGGGGCCAGGGCCGGCCCTGAGGGCTGCTGCCTGAGGCAGCCGCCTCAGGCCACCACACTCCGACGGGCCTCCGCAAAGTTTTTTTTAATTTTTTTTTAATTTTACATATATTCGTTTATGATTATATAATTTGTTTTCGCATCCCTATTACAATGCGGCCACGCTAGCGCAGTGGTAACATAGATGTGCTGTTGTTTGCAGCATCAAGGTTCGAAACACAATGGCCTACTTTTTGTCTTTTTTTTTTCTTTTTCTTAATTAGTTTAATTGCACTTTTTTGTCTTTTTTTTTTGGTGTTTCTAAATGTACCCAGCAAATTTCTTAATAGACCCAGCAATTAGTTATATAAATTAATAATTATTACTTGTTTATTATGAAATTACAAAAAAGGACACATTTGAAAGGAAGAAAAACTATTTCTATACCCAGCGAGATAAACCTTCTCTTCTCTCTCACACACTGCTACAGCAGTGAAAGGAAGAAAAACTATTTCGTAACGGTCAACTGACGCTTTGGCCCGGGATTCGTTAAAAGAAGCATTGCCACCAGATGCCTCACTATTCTTTTTACTATAGGTGCCTTTGCCACAACAGTAAGATATTCTACCAAATTATTTGAGAATCAAATTAAATTAAACCCATGATTCTCACTTCACCTCCCGTCTGAAGATCAGTAAAGGAAAGGTGGGATATAACCGTCAAAATCACAAAACAACAACACCACCACTTGCAGGCTTGCAGCAAAAAGAAGATAACAATCTCCCATCTGTTTCACAAGATTCTGCGTCCCGTTATATATGAAAAATTAGAATGGCTGGAAAAGAAAGTGTCTAACAACGTCAGCAAGCGAAACCATCAGTGAACTTTTTTTTCCGATCAAAATGAAAATTTGATTTAATAAAGCAACTCGATCATACAATTTAAACCAATACATCAAGAAATCAATGTCAAATGCAGAAACTCTTCTTCAGTTCGACTCCACAGTGACCCACAATCAAAACAACTTTACCTTTGTGAGACTCTGCAGATTTTCCACTGCTGGGTGCGCACAGAGTTTTTTTGTCTTCATTTTATAATAGTGTACATTATTGTAATTTCATAGTAAAAGATAATAATAAATTATTCATATAATTTACTGCTGGGTCTACTAAGAGATTTGTTGGGTACATTTAGAAAGACCCTTTTTTTTTTTTGGTCTTAGTTTCTTTGCAATTAAACTTTTTTGTTCCTTCTTTTTCCAGCTTCTATGGAAAGAATATTTTGAAATTGAATATTAATGTACTTGCCCTTTTTTCATTGGTTTCTTTTGTAGTTAAATATATTCTGTTTTTTTTTTTTTTCAATTTCTAAGTGAAAAATTATTTTGGAATTGAACACTTTTTTTTTTCCTTGCATTACCATTAATGTAGGGGTTTAATTTATATATATAAAAAAATTTGTTCGATTATATGATTTTTTTATGTGAGGCCACATTTAAATTATTTGCCTCAGGCCATCAAAATGTCAGGACCGGCCCTGTCTGGGGCTCACATGTCTTGTTCTATTGAAAGATACCCAGTTGTGGGAGTTGTGGTTTCAGGGAAGAGACTGCTATTCATTGTTTGTGGGACTGTAAAGTAGCTACTGATGTGTGGAAAAATACTTTCTTGGTGGATGTCTACAAAGTCTGGAAATAACGAAATTTCCTGGAGCTTTTTAATCTTGTTGCAACTGTTGCTAAAGATTGGGAGCTAGAATGGTTTGCAGTGATTGCTAGGTTTTTATGGCAAAATAGAAATTGCAGAGTTCATGGGAAGAATGTCTCACAAGCCCTTGAGTTAATTAACAAGGTTGCTGCTTGGTTTGATTTTAATAGTACAGTACAAAAAGGGGATGATGAGATGAGTAATGTGCCTAGTGTATTAACATGTATGACCATTTTGGTAATTATACCCAGCCAAAGCACTTTTGTCTTGCAACTTACCAAACACTTAGAAATTGCTTTTTGTTCTCACAGCACTTTTAAAAACAGTTTACCAAACACTCAACTGCTTCTTCTCACAGCAAGTTCGGAAGTGCTTCCTCTCACAGCAAGTTCGGAAGTGCTTCCTCTCACAGCACAACAATCCCAAACTAAGCCTAATTCAGATACGCCAAAGTCCAAGAAGCTTATTCCCTTTGCCCGGAATGAGGATAAGGACCGGTCTGACCGGTGCACCATGAAAGAGCCTTGGTGCAAGTAGAGGATGAACCGTGATAATGGAGGAAATAATGCCGGAATCAACTTTGAAAGTTTGGGTTTCTGCTTAATCTAATCAACCAACCCCTTTTCCTTTCGTTGGCATCATTGGCCGGAGGTACAACATGATAGACTACAGTCTCGAATCTCGATGGTGCTGAAAGCTAGCTCTAAGCGTCCTATGAAATCTGTAGGATAATTGAGCGGCTTGATGGGAGGAATAGAAGACCGCCATGGTTGACAAACGGCACGAAATTGCTTGACATGGATTTCGTTCTTAAGGTCATGGTGCTTAGGATGATCTCTATCAATTCGTCCGGGATATGTCTCACCTATGGCGGCCTAGGTAAACAAAACCCTAATTATCTAGCTGATAGCAAACCTCCTATTTAAGTATAAAAAAAAAGTTAAACCAAACCTATCAAAGTGAACTATTCCGAGCAAACCTCCTATATATGAGAAGCTGGAATATAAAGAAATAAAGAATGATAAAAGTCCTAGTCATATATTTGTGTGGGTTTTAAGCTAAAGTAGTGGATCTTGAACTTGCTGACCATCTAATTAAGAAAGGGATCTTATTGAAAAAAAAAAAAAAAATTGAGAGAGAGAGAATCACGAACAAAACATACTCAGCCATTGTATTAATTAACATATTTTGCCGAATAAGATCTTAAAACTGCTGCAAATCAGCAATACTTTAATGAAACAAAAAAAATATATCAGAGTTCCAATCCAGCTAACTTCGCCTGGGTGATGGGCTTAAATATATCGGCACTTTCTGGACTAGAATCTGGCAGCAAGTGATGACTGCCATCATTTAAATTCAGCACTCCAAGTCCAATTACATTAGTATTTTCATTATCAGGATAAGGAAAATAAATGCTATTCCCAGCGAGACCAGGAAACTCTCGAGTAGAAGCAGAGAAGCGGCAGTCCTCGCCTACAAACAATATGCGATCATTCAAATCCGAAGCTTCCATCATAATCCAACTCTTCTCAAGCCATTTCTTCTTACCCCATTTCCTATCAACTACCTTTAACTTGTAAACGTTGAATTGAACTTCAGTCTTGAGGCAATTGTTTACCTCGAATCTAGTCGAAAGTCCACGTACTAAAAGCAGCTCCCCGGATGATTCCACCAAATTATTATTTTCTTTGAAACCACGGCAACCTTTCGTCCTCACCGGAGGATATGGGGGAGACTTAATTATATGCTTAACACTTCTCGTAGAAAAATCAAACTCGACAGTTTTTCCACAACGGGAAACAGCATAGAACTCATTATCATAACAAATAACATCTTGACAGACAACCACTAGAGTGGTTCTTGCCCAGTTGGGTGTGCTCCCCAACCTAGGTTCGAACCCCGAAGCTGTCAAAGTGGCGAGGCACTGTGCTGCAATGCACAGTTGGAGCATTTCACATGCGCCGAAGGGGTTTATCTTGGGCCTAGGAAGCCTTTGGGTTCCCATTGACAAAGTCAAAAAAAAAAAAAAAAAAAAAAAAAAAAAAATCTTGACAGACAGAGCTGACGGTAGGTGCTTGCAATCTATCCTCATATGAAATACCTTCTTGATCATCATGATTGAAAGAACTCATAGCTTCCAATGCATTGCACTTCTGAATGTGACCACCTAACTTATAGTCGTATAATTGTCCATCGAAAATGATCACGAGCACAGGGCAGTTGGGATTTAAGGACATAGCCACTCTACAAGGGCAAACACTCTCTCCATTAAGGAGATGTAGACAATTATAAGCTTTAGCCAATTCCGATAACCGAAAATCCAACAAGTTTAGATCCGGGTTTGGGAACACCGGCTTGACGAATGGAGGTCCAGAGATTGGGTCCAACAATGTATGAGTTATTTTACCCAATTGATCATCATCTCCTTCTTTGACCTTAATCACCCAACAACCACTATTTGAGCTATTGGTACTGGGGGTGAGGTGATAGACTGGGTTCTCGAAGAGGGTCATGACTTTGTGGACTGAACGGTTTCCAAAACCATAGAGGATATGAGGTGATTTGATGCGAATGGGAAAAAGGGATGGTTTGTTAAAGCGGGGGATAGAGGAGCGCCATGACTTACATACAGAACGGAATCGAGAGACGTCGATCTTAGTGTTGAGGCGCTTTCCAATGTTCTCTACTAGTTCGATTGGGAGATGTCTCTCCGCCATAGCTAGGGTTTAATTGATGGAGACAATATCAGAGGATAGGAATAAATCGGCTTTTATACCTAAAATGGAGAGGAGTGCATCGAAGTACTTCGATTTGTCAATGGGTCGTGTCGGGTCAAGGTATTTATCGTGTTGCAAGATACAAACTCAAACCCAGCCCATTTAATAATCGTGTCAAAAATTTAAACTCAAACTCAACCTATTTATTAAACGGGTTACCCATTTCCAACCCGCTTAACCCATTTAATAAATAGGTCGTGTCGTGTTAGATAAAATGACCAATTTAACGGTTAACAATGTGACCCATTTAACTAAAAAATAAAAAAATTGATTAAATTCACTAAAAACTCCACAAGACGAAGAATATAAATAATTATATGTACTTCATAACTAATTAAATCCAATAATTGTAAAGCAAAATATTTCAAATTGTCTAATCCTATGATCAAATACTCCTAACGTCCAATATTTCAAGAAAAAATATAGCATAATCGGGTTATACGGGTTCACTTCGTGTTAGTGGGTTGACCCGTGACCGACCCATTTATTAAATGGGTCATGGCAGGTTGACCCACGGCCGACCCGCTTTTTAATCGTGCGGGTTCAACCCGCTTTATTTCGTGCGGATTTTGAGCCGTGTTATCGGGTCGTGTCGGAATTGACAGCCCTAATCGAAGTCTTTGAGCAGCAATAAAAGCGTTAATTCAATTGGAAATTATTAAAGTTAAATAGATAACACAATTACGATCCCTGAATTGGAGGGATTACTTATTTTCAATTATCAAAGATTTTTTTAATGTTCTTGCAAATATTTTTTGGCCGATGAATTAATCGACGGTAAATGTGTTTTTTTTAGTATTTGTATGAAAATTTTCACTAACGAATCATTCTCTGATCTATAAAAGTGTGACCGTTTTTAATTTTTTTTAAGAGATTTTTGTTGTTGAATCATTCTTTGGCCAAGTAACTAAAATTAGTCCCAAAATTTTTTCATCTTTCTTTTCAAAAAAAAAATTAGTCCCAAAATTCCACATAAAATTTGATAAAAGTCAGTACGAAACATGCCTAAAAACTAGTACGACTTCCTTTGTTAAAGCACAATGTTTGGTGGAAAATGAATTCTTACTACATTATGAGTTCGGGTCCAAAGAAAAGTATCACAAAAAGCATGTTTTTTACAAGCTTCGAAAGTAAATTGTGTTGATTTCTTGTAGGTCTAGATGCAATAATATTTTCCATTGTTTAGAGGAGAAGATTGAATTTTTTTTTAAAGAATATGACAAATTGGAGAAAACACAAAAAATAGAGGGTATAAATTGAATACAAAAATACAGGGTTAAATTTGAAGGGGATGGCATATGAGAATTCTCAGACTTGGTTCCTTATTTGTTTCATTTTTTCAGTTTTACCCTCTTCTCTGTCTTTCTCTCTTCCCTTGATCAAGATTAGTTCTATCAGTATTCTTTCGTTTCCAGGTCAAATACCGTACGAAAATCAAATTTGCAGTCATTATCAAACCAAGAAAGAAAAAGAAAACATGCAACAATTCATACCCATTACCTCTATCAAAGCTGTTAGGGTCCTAACCCTAAGAGAAATGGAAAACAAAGGAAATAGAAAAGCAAAAGGAAAATTCAATTCAATTCAATTCTCATATTAGTTTTTACAATGCAGCTGGACTCCAGCTATATAGTCAGCATAGACGACATCGTTTTACATAATTGGACCTAATATGGGCTTTCACAGCCAAAAGAGCTATTCTGGGCCTCAATACACACTTGGGCTTGGTTGATCACAGAATTAGGTCCTAACAACACCACCCCTCTTCAATTGAAACTTGACCTCAAGTTTAAGAAATATACTACTGCTCCAACACAAAGCCAAGATCACAACCCAGAATTTTTGAATCTCATAACCATCCTGCATTGTTTCGTTGTAAGTCACTGCAATCCACATGTGTATAATCCATGTAGAATTGACACCCTTTACCTTTCCTCCCCAGAATGTGTTACCAATTGTTGCTTCCACTCCAAATACAATCACATCTTGTACTGGCGGTACCGTATCTTCTTTGAAACTTGAAAGAGCTCTAGACCACATAATGACAGCACATTGTTCTTTTTGAAAACCCCTTGTCTCTTGAAATTCAGCTGGAAGACACCCCAAACCAAGTAGTTTTGGATACAATTGGACATGAAGAATGAGCTTTGAATAAGTGATAAACCAATAAACATCTTGATCAAAATGAACCCTTGCTGCAGTCAAACAATCATATGTAGAATTTGCCTTGATCAATTCTTTGTCCCTGCTTGAGAATTCCAGAACATCATCCACTCTAATTATCACCATGTAGAAACAGAGAAACCTACTAACAATCATCTGAGTCTGCAAAGATTCTCTATTTTTCCATGTCCAAGTCTGTAACATTTTTCTTACCAAGTCCAGCAACAATTGCAAGCAAAATATATCACTTATAAATTCTCCTCCCACCTTAGAAATTCCATATTGCAGCAATATTATTAAATATAGCTTATTCTCATCTAATCCCGAAACAAGTTGCTTCTTCTTAGCTTTCTCACCAAATTCATCATTTTGTGCTTTTTCTATAGTCCTCGTCACACCAAGAGCAGTAGCACACATAACTAAGTTTCTGATCGCATATTTAGAAAGTTGCATGGTCTTACAAACTCCAATTATCACTTTGGTATGGTTAGTGATGTAAAGCCTTGCATTTTCCATAACCATGACAATTTTCGTTGTAATTTCCGCAACCCATTTTTCATCAAAGGCCTTCTTCACATGCACCTTAACAATATTCACATTAGCCTTCTCATCAGTAATATCATAGCCAATAACCATATAGCCCTTTTCCTTCTCAAACACCAACTCCATGTGCGGAGTTGACTTATCAGTTTTCACAAAAACCAGATAAAACATTCCATTACCATCATCCAATAAAATGCCCAAGTCCTTCAAAGAAAATGGCTTAATTCCTTTGTGTACCACTTCAATATCATTCATAAGAAGCTTCACATGTAGAGGATGAGCCGACATAAGCAAATTCCCAGACCCTTTTGTCTCCCACTTATACTTTACTGTAGAATTATAATCCTCAATTCTAAAAACAGAGAGAGATCCATTCTTCACCAAGCTCTTTCTCCCAGGAGGAATTACAGACTGAGCAAAACATATTATTGATTCCCGCTGGTTTCTATTCAATGAGTCCCCCACAAACACGAGCCTTTTGTTTCTAAGTTTCTCCAGCAACAATCTTGCACTGAACTTTGGAAGATTACAATCTCTGGGATGCCATCTCCAATGTTGACACAGAGAGTTTCTTCTTCCATTCCTCATACAGTCACTTGGGTTGGCAAGAACTCGCATTGGTCTTTTTTATACAAAGGGTGAGTCACAGGATTGAAAACCCAATCCCTATTAAACAAGTCACAAACTTGAGGAGGCAATTCAATCTCTTCCATATCATCTTCTTCATTCATGTTCCAGTAAAGAACAACTATGCATCCATCATTTCTACTCACCACGAATCTATTAAATTCAATGCCACTAGAGATAAGCCCATGATCATGGTGTAGATCCAAGCACCCACTATTATTACTAGTCACTAAGATCTGGGTAAATCATTTCGTATTTTTCTCGATCAACATATCCACAACTCAATAATTCAATCAAGGCAATTATCAATGAAAAAGTAAATTTCAAGCTATTACCAGATGCCATTGTCTCTGAATTCCCAATTTTAGATATCAAGTTGGAAATACTTACCCCAAGTATCTTCATATTCCCTGCAAACTCTTTGCTCAGGTTAAAAAGTTCATATGTTAAATGAGTGTGGTCACCACCTTTATCACGAACCTTCTTATCAAATCCAGAAAAGCATAGTTGCAGTACATAATGACTACTCTTCTTTGAACCCTTAATGTAACGCTCAAGTCTTGCACACAATGCATTAAAAACATTCACCACAGAATATGTACCACCAATATACTTTCCATACTTATAACACTTAGGTAAGGCATACTGGAAGTAATTTCCTACCATAGTCAATAGGCTATCAAGCCCTGTAAGTTCACCTGTCCTATTTTTGTCGACGTCTTCCTCTTCTCGTACAAGACCTCTAGTTGGGGCCATTGCCTGAGCTGATCCTGGAGAAGTTTGAATTGATGACGGCGGCGGCGAGCTCACTGATTCGATGGATTGTGGATGCTGTGATAAAGAACCTAAAAGTGCAAGCTCACCATGTCTACCAAATTTACTCCCAAAACGTTCATTAGTATTCACTTCTTTATTTGAGCCTGACACAATCTGCCCATCAACTCTCTGAGAATCATCACCATAACTCAGAGAACAGTCGCCATAACTCTCTGCACTTGAGTAAGAACCAGTACCCAATTCTCATTCCAACTCTTCCAATAATTGTTTAGCAGGTACAAAGTTCCCAAATATCATGCTGTCATTTTCCCTTTCATCATCTTTATCATCATCATCAACTTCACAATCTTCAGCTTCCAGTTCTTTTCCCTCTCTCTCCTAGAAATCAACTCCATCAGCACGAGCAACATCAGTTTTCAACTCCACATCCCCTGACTCAGCAACAACCACTTTGTCATACTCGGACTGCAATTCAACATCACAGCTAATTTGATCAAATCCATTCTCCAAGCTCACACCTATTGGAACCTCAATACCTTCAATTTCAGATTCCACCATCGTGCTCAAATAGCCAATAGCTTGCACTTGAAAGGAGCCAGTAGTCATAATCGGAGAAGAACCCGATGAGTAAAACGAGTTGATCTCTAGGCCCATCTCAGCCAACCCAGTTCTCGACTTCTGCTTCACTAACCTCGGTGGACTCTGAGCTCCTTGTTCTCGATTGAGCTGCTGAGGATGATAAGACTGAGGAGGTCCGTGAGAAAGAGATTGAGGATAATAATGGTGCGCATAATAAGGAGGCGGTGGCGGATGATAATAGCCTAGCGAGGGAGGCAGATGGTTGGCGTGAGGTGGTGGAACCCATTGTCTTGGAGGCGATGGGGACTGTAATGAGTGGTACTGGTACTGGTTCAAGTACCACGCGCCTTCCTGCTGGTAGTGGTAGAGGTCTGAAGTGGCCGATGGTGGTGGTGGGGGCGGCCTCACGTACTGCTGTTGTTGCGGTCTGTAAGGGATAAGTTGAGTGACTGACGGAGAGATGATCGGTACTGGAGAAGTCGACTGAGAATCGATTTGAAGCACCAAAGGCTCAATCACCTGAGCTGTTCGCCCCAATCTCAGTTGTCTCAACTCATTTAATATCTCAGACTGGAATAAAGTATGTTCCGTCGCCATTGACTCCATAGATTTATGAAGTTCACGGAATCCCGCCGCTGTCTCTTCCAGCTCCATTTGGAGCTTCATCCTCAAATTACTTGGGTCAGGTGGACGCAGCGGTGTTGATGAATATTGTGGTACCGGTGGATCTCCCGCTCTCCTCTGCCCCATGATTTGGAGCTCTGATACCAGTTGTTAGGGTCCTAACCCTAAGAGAAATGGAAAACAAAGGAAATAGAAAAGCAAAAGGAAAATTCAATTGAATTCTCAGATTATTTTTTACAATGCAGCTGGACTCCAGCTATAGAAGACATCGTTTTACATAATTGGACCAAATATGGGCTTTCACAGCCAAAAGAGCTATTCTGGGCCTCAATACACACTTGGGCTATTGGTTGATCACATAATTGGGTCCTAACAGAAGCCCAACAAAGAAAGAATCAAGATTGAATCTGACTTTTTTTTTTCTTTTTTCTCATTCACTCTCTTCTTGTATACAGACCCAATAAAAACCAAGGGTCATACGAAATCTCCCTCTAGTGCCGACGTCACCCATCATTGCTAAAATCATCATTTCTCTGATTTCTCTATCTTATTTTTCTTTGCTTAGAAAAATTCAAGCGGTGATGTTTGTGGAATTATGGGGGAATTTTCCAAGTACAAAGAAGAGAAGAAAGAGCAGGGAGAGAGAATGAACGAGATGAGGGTAAAAGAGGAAAACTGATGGAAATATTTAATTGTTTTTTAACAATTAAACAGAAGAAAGTGAGGAGCCACGTGTCAAACAAAGAATTGAGTCTGAGAATTCTCAGACACATCTGCGTGTGTATATAACACTCCCCTAATTTGAATACAGAGAGTAGCCTTTACTGTAATACTGTAGACTGTACAACCACTAAGCAACACTTGAGGAAACCTTTTCTACATGCATGTACATGATTTGATTCTTAAAATCAGGTATGTAGCGGAGCTTACCTGTAGGGTACGTGGTCCTATTCTTACAATATGTTAGTACGTAGATTGTACTCCGATACACTAGCTTGAAACCGCTGCCACCGAGAACTATGTTAGTGCTAGTACGTGATTAACATGGCCTCGAATATAATATAAGATCGATGAGGTACGAGTAATTTATTTGTCAAATGGTATATGTTTCTGTTCACAGTTCTGATTGGAGAGTGAGATTTTAAGTATGAATTTTTCTACATTGTAAGTTTAAATACAATAGTCTAACTAGATTCATTGGAGATACACATTGCATATGTTTGTGATGTTCTTAAGAGAGATTTTGGATTGTTCTAGTACGATAGATTCCTAATTGATTATTAGGAGCATTCGGTAAACAGTGTCCATAATAGGGTTTAATTTGAATACAGAGAGTAGTCTATCACTGTACTACATGCCATATTATATAGTATGCAAGGTAGTCAACAAAACCAGAACCACGAGGGACTCGTTTTGATGGATATCACTGTCGACTGGTCCAATCTTCCAGTCGAACTCTGGCCACTGATCGTAGAAAAGCTCAAGCTCCGCATCGAGTACGTCTCTCCAATTCCGCAGCGTTTGTCATTCATGGCGTTCTTGTTTGCCTCGCTTCCACCCTTCCCTTCCTCCAAAATTCCCTCTCCCATTCTCCGATGGACCCACCTCCTTCCTCGCCCAAAACACCGTCTACCTCCTCCAAACCCCCTCCATGTCATCACTGGCGCCGCCGTCTGGAGGTTGGTTGGTCAAGGTCAAATAGTGCGACAGAATGATTCTTCGAAATCCGATCGCCTCCCGGCGAATCAGGTACTTAAACGATTCATCGTCGTCGTCTCCGAAATGTTTCAATTTGTCGGAGTTTAAAATGATCGAATTATCAATGACTTAAGTTGCTTGGAGGAAAATTGGTCAGTGGAAGGTGCTCTTATTGAAGAGGTTAAATCTTTGTTTTGTTTCTTTTGTTCAGCTCATTGTACTTTTACCCCATGTGATTGTAATCAGGCGGCACACTTTCTAGCAAGGAATGCGCTTATGGTTCCCGACTTTCATGTTTGGGTCAATGACAGCCCTCATTGGCTGTCTTTTATTGTAACCTCTGATGTACGTTAAGTGTTTGTTATCAATGGTAATTCCACATTCTCAAAAAAAAAAAAAAAAAAAAGATCGAATTAGGGAAGTCGTATTTTCTCAGATACATCCATGGCTCTGGTTTTGTTTGTGGTTTAAAGAAAGTGATTTTAATGCCTGCTGAGATTGTTGATTGTGCTATTCTGGTTATCTCTGATAAAGGAAATTTGGGTTTTGTTAAAAGTGGAGATGAGAAACTCACACAGTTTAGTAATGGAGGTTTTGTTTTTGATGATGTTATTGTTTATAAGGGTCAGCCATATGTGGTGGATAGCTTAGGTTGTGTTTTTAGGATTGATGTGTCTTCAGAAGCGATGGTGAAGATTTCGTCGAAAGTGGTTGGTTTTGGTGGGAGGAAGCATTTGGTGGAGTCTTGTGGAGAGCTTTATGTGGTCGATAGGTATTTTGATCAAGAACAAAATAAGCAAGAAGCACTACAAGAGAAAATAGCCAAAGCGAGGAATTTCATTGTGACAACTCAAAATTCGTCGCAAAATCTTGGCAAATACGAGGAAATTTCAGTTGTCACACATGATCCCATCGACGACAACCAATTTGTCGCATAAAGTAGGTATTTGCGAGAAATTGATAGTTGTCGCCCATATGAAATTATGCGATACTCAATTCCTTGCAAAATGTCAATTAGGCGACAATTTCTACCAATTGTCAGTTAATGTTCTTGTGACAACTTCAACTTCCTCGCAAAAGATTAATTAGGGGACGACTTCTAAGGATTGTCGCTTAATGTTTATGTGACAACTAGATTTTTTTGTCACTGAATATTGATTTAGTGACCACTTCTGTGAGTTGTCGATTAATGTTTATGTGACACCCTTAACTTCCTCGCTGAAAATCAATTTGGCGACAACTTGAATAGGTTGTCGCTTAATGTTAATGTGACGATTTGAATTTCTTCACTAAAAATTAATTAGGCGAAGACTTCTACTAGTTGTCAGTTAATGTTTATGTAACAACTTTAATTTTCTCACAAAAGACCAATTAGGCGACGACTTCTATAAGTTGTCGCTTGATGATTATGTGACGATTTGAACTTCCTCGCTGAAAACCAATTAGGTGATGACTTCTACGAGTTGTCGGTTAATGTTTATGTGACAACTTTAATTTTCTCACAAAATGTCAATTAGGCGACAACATCAACGGGTTGTCACTTAATGTTTATGTGACACCTTGAAATTTCTCGCTAAAAATCAATTCGGCGACGACTTCTATCAGTTATTGGTTAAAGTTTATGTGACAACTTTAATTTTCTCGCAAAAGACCAATTAGGCGACGACTTCTACAAATTGCCATGGTACATTTACTTGATTTCCATAGCCTTGTTTGCAGGGCACGTGGCTGTGGTCATGGATGGTAATGTGAGGTTGGGTCATGAGGCATGTAGTGGGCTCAAAGAAATCTTGTTGAGTAATGATCTGTGTTGGAAATGGAGGTTAGGGTTCTGAACGTTTCTGTGCTTTCTTATGATAATTGGTTTTGTTCCAAGGTTGGTTGTTATTAATGATTATGACAATGCATGAGTTTCTATGTTTCAAGATGCATATGAAGGGAGCTCGATTTGGTTATACCCTAGCTAGCCTCCTCCCTTATAATTTATTTGACCTGTGATTATGAAGGTCTCTTTGGGATAGATAATAATATTTCTACTTTTCAGTTAGAGTGAATATGAAATTGTACAATTTCATATTCACTCTAACTTAAACATGTTTATTCTGGAACTTGTGACTTTAGTGATACAATTGGTCAGGGACTATGGAATAAAATGAACGCTTTTGATGCATAACAGTTCACTTTCAGCGCTTTGGCTAGCACCGCAATTGCGTTGATTGTTTCTTGGCCAATTTACCATGTAATTTGGTCTGTTTTCTATTTACTTAATCAATAATTTTTTCAATTTTAGGTAGAAAACTAAGTTAATTGGGATTTGGGATTAGATTGAGCAACTCGCATACTTGCTGTTCTGATACTATGCAGGCATGATGTAGAAGCTATTTGGGCTGCAATAGAGTCTGGTGAATCCTAGGTTGGTAGATGCAATGAAGCTATCATTCAAATTACTTTTCCATCAAGAGAACTTGGTATCATAGTGGAGGTAAGTTTGCACTATTGTTCTTTTTAAGCCAGGTTATCCATTCATTGTAAAGCACTTCTCATTTTATAGAACTGAGTCATTGTTTTGCCTGCAGATGCCACAACCTCTACAAAATCTCTAAAAATGAACTTTTAGCGCGGCAGATGTGTGTGCAAGAGCGAGTAGACAATATTCCAAGATTTGGGGAAGTGATCAGGAGCATGCCAAAAAGATGAGGAGTTCATTGCAACACTTTCCAGCAAATTAACCAACGACCAATAATTTGGTTAGCAGTACGTTGGATTTAGTACACAAGGATCTCTTGACTGTTTTGAATTATTATTGATCTAACTATTTTGAATTGATGTTGATTGTAACTACTTTGGATTAATATATTCTTATTTTGTCGGCTCATCTTTACTATATATTAAATGCTATGAAAATGAATTTTCTTGCTATAGATTAGATTAGAGAATCAAGAACGACAAAAGTAAAAAGTCTTTATAAAATTGTCGTAAAAAGACAAAATTTCTCGCTTAATTAAATATGCGACGACTTTGAATTGTCGCAACCAGTTGTTGTCTAATATATTTTACTGATTGTCAAAAGCAACGAAATTACATGGTTATCGTTTTTTCAATAATGCGACACAATTTGTTTCTTGACGAAATTATAGGAGACAAACAAGAAGTCTCGCATATATTTTTCTACAACAAATTGTTGATACCCAAAAAATCAATATTCATGCCCAATAGTTGTTTGAGGCTCAAATACAAATATAAATGCGCAAAACTACAAACTATGGGCTTTAATAGCTTAAAGCCCATTATGCTAGAAAAGAACTCTTGATCTTGCAATTCACTCTCGATTCTGCCTTATTAAGTGTCATGCCACGCACGTGGACCCAAGCCACAATCATGCTCTTGGGGCTTACAAGATTGGGTGTGGTGTGGTAGGTAACGGAAGTACATGAGGCCCATTCTTGATTTTCGATTGTCGGCGGTTTTGGACTTGGGACCAAAATCCAGGCCCGACAATCTAAATCATTACATGGACATGCAAAGATGAGAGAATCCAAACCCATAAGCTTAAACACAATTATCTACCAATAACATGAACGTCAGTACTTCTTTTACCCCGCTGTAACTCATCCTCCTCAACGTCAAATACAAAGCCTCAATCAAATTTCTTCTTTTATTTATTCTTAGTTCTAGCTTGCTACAAGTTATTCCAGAAGTAACATGCAACTCTTCCCAATGAGATATATCACCTTTTCTGACTTCTTTATTAATTCAACTTAGACTATAACTACAACACCTATTCCCTAGAAGTTTGCTACTCCAATTCCATATTTCACGCAAAATAGTACAACAGATAGCTCCCCCTTAGTCATTTGGTCATTGCCTTGTTCTCCAGATTTGACTTTAACATCATAGTTCTCTTTCAAAGTCCATTAGTTTCATCCGATGAACCTGGATCTTAACCTTACCTCTTCTAGCCTATAAATTAAGGCTTCTGGTTGCTGCAAAGGGAGGGGAGGAGACAATCTCCAAGCAATAGATCATGCAAGCTCCAAGCAATACACCCCACAAGCAAACCTCAAGCAACAATTCAAGCATTCTTAGCCTCCAACCCAAAACCAATTCAAAGCCTTACTTGACCTTTAAACCCATAAGCCATCCCTAAAAATCCGTTCCTTCATTCACTGCAGTAGATGATACGTAGTAAACCTCTCACCGCAACAAAGCTCTCATCTTCTGCAACTCATGTGCTTCCAGCTCCCACGCTACATGCCTTCTTGCAAGCCGTTTTGTATATTTCTAGTTCATCCATCAAAGCTATATGAAGTTTCTACCTCCCAATCACCAAAAGCATGTCACCGCAGCAAGCCAATCTTACCGCAGGGAATAAGGAAAGACGCTACAAAGCTGCTTGAAGCTTTGGACCCAGTACCTGAACTCAGAAGGGGTAAACAGAGGAGATGCAACCTAATCAAGCAATCCTAGCAGCCTCTGTACAAATCCACCCCAACACAAATACATATGTGTCACATATTAATATATGCAATAAAAATGAAACCTCACAATTATTTTTTGCAACAAAAAAAAGTCTTGCATATAAATTTTTGATCAAACATATAAGCCTTGCAGGAGGAATATGCAACGTAAACGAGATCTCGTATATTAGAAATTGTAACAAATATAAAGTCTTGTTTATAGCATTCTGTAACGCACTCACTTGTCTCGCAAGATGTCATACGCGAGGAACGACTTGCGTCACTTATTGAAAATGCAACAAACATCCAATCCCCGCATATTCATATGGAATATGCGACGTAAACGAAGTCTCGTATATTTAAAATAGTAACAAATATAAAGTCTCGCATATAGTTTTTGATAACACATTTGTAAGTGTCACAATTTGTGATATGCGAGCAACCAATTGCGTCGCATACTGGAAAAGCAACAATCGTGTAATTTCGTCGCTTTTGACAATCAGTAAAACACATAAGGCGACAACTGGTTGCAACAAACCAAAGTCGTTGCATTTTCAATTCAACGAGAAATTTAGACTTTTTACGACAACTTTGGGTTGTCGCCGATTACATTTTCTCTTGTAGTGAAGTGACTGGTGTTGAGTTAGATTTTTCTCTTTTTGTTCTTTGGCGTCGTGGAAGACACCAAAGATATCAGTCTCGTGAACTCAAGGTAGTTGATTTTAAGGTTTACAAGTTGGAACTGTTGGATGGAGAGTTGGGCAGATGGGTTGAAGTGAAGAGCTTGGGTGATCGAGCGTTTTTCTTGGCTATGGATTGCTGTTTCTCTGTTTCGGCTCAAGAATTAGCTGGGTGCAAAGGGAATTGCATTTACTTCTCAGATGAAAGCAATGTTAATCTTGCTCTTAGAAAAGGAACTAGACCAGAGAGTTTTATGTTTAACTTAGAGGACTATAGCATTCAGAAGTTGGGATTTTCCCCAGGCGGTTCCCAGATATTTTAATTTGGCCACCTCCAATTGAGCTCGGCTCCACGTGTTCGTATTTTCTGGATTGATGCAAGTATGATTTGTTGTTGTCATAGTGTGAACTTATTTATTCTTATAATTGGTGTCTCCTTAAGTTTTGTCCCTTTTTCGTGTTTATATGGAGGAAGTCAGATGATTTTTTTTAGAGTGGTCAACGACTCAACGTATCTCTTGTGTTATATCTTTGATGAATGTTGTTGTTGATAAGATGATAAATATGTTTCTGATCTGAATCACTCTTAATTTCATATAATTTCAATCACATTGCAGTGACAGCAAATGCAGACTTGCAGACTAAACCTTCAATCTGCACTGCATGTGTTGGCGGACAGGAGATTCTAGCATCAAAAGTATTAATGCTCATACTTAATTCTCTAGAGAAGAAGGCTAAGAAGAATCTGCTACTGCGTATGATTTGAAATTTTATAGATGTAGTAGCATAATGATCATTTGTTAAGGGAATTTCTATAATTTACTGAAGAAATTATTGGAGACGCAATCTCTATACAATCAGTCAAGGAAGAATGCAACACTACAGTTCTTCCATACTTGGAGACAACATAGATCGAACTATCCTTGATAGAAAATAAAGTAGAAAAGAATACTTCAATTCAGGGTTAATTCGATAAACTAGTCATCCCACAATGAGGGTATATATACAAGTACAAAGGAGTAGTCTAACTCTAATAGGAAACAATCTTTCCATAATTACAGGATATCCTAATTAAATAAGATCCTAATTATATACAGATTTACAGCGATTCTACACTCCCCCTCAAGTTGGTGCATAGATGTCTACCATGCCCAACTTGTCAACTGAGCTGTCAAATACCTTCCTGGACACTCCTTTAGTAAGAACATCAGCTAATTGTTCCTCTGAGTTTACAAATGGAAAGCGAATAACCTTTCTGTCAAGATTTTCTTTAATAAAATGACGGTCAACCTCCACATGCTTTGTTCTATCATGCTGAACTGGATTATGTGCAATCTCAATGGCAGCTGTATTATCACAATGCAAATCCATAGGCTTTTTAAGCTTGTAACCCAGGTCTTTCAAGACATTACGAATCCACAACATTTCACAGACTCCATGTGCCATACCTCGGAACTCAGCTTCTGCACTTGATCTGGCAACAACTTTCTGCTTTTTGCTACGCCAAGTGACAAGGTTCCCTCCAACAAAAGTGAAGTACCCAGATGTAGAACGTCTGTCAGTTTTATCACCAGCCCAATCTGCATCTGTGTACCCAACAACTTCCAATTCATCTTTTTTCTGAAACAGTAACCCTTTACCTGGCGCCATCTTCAAGTACTTCAAAATACGAAAGACTGCATCCATATGCTCTTCACTAGGACAATGCATAAATTGACTAACAACACTCACAGCATAAGCAATATCAGGTCTAGTATGTGAAAGATAAATCAACCTTCCTACAAGACGTTGATACCTCCCTTTGTCAGTTGGAACTTGATCAGGATAAATAGCAAGTCTGTGATTCATCTCAATGGGTGTCTCCATTGGTCTACAGTCCAGCATCCCTGTTTCAGCAAGTAAATCAAGGACATACTTCCTTTGTGAAAGCAAAATCCCCTTCTTAGACCTTGCAACTTCAATACCCAGAAAATACTTCAGTTGTCCCAGATCCTTCATTTCAAACTCCTTTGACAGATACTTTTGCAATTCATTCATCTCTTTCAGATCATCCCATGTAACAATCATGTCATCAACATACACAATAAGAGCTGTAATCTTACCATTCTTGCGTTTGATAAACAAGGTATGGTCAGAATTGCTCTGTCTGTACCCAAAGGCTTTCATGGACTTTGAAAATCTTCCAAACCAAGCTCTTGGAGACTGCTTCAGGCCATACAAAGACTTCTTCAATTTACACACCTTGCCAACGTCACTTGGGTAATTCTTAACACCTGGGGGCACATCCATGTATACTTCTTCCTCCAAATTCCCATTAAGAAACACATTCTTCACATCAAACTGGTGCAAGGGCCAATCTTTGTTTGCTGCAAGTGAGATTAGAATCCGGATAGTATTAATCTTTGCCACAGGTGCAAAAGTCTCCTCATAATCAATCCCATAGCGTTGTGTATATCCTTTGGCAACCAACCTCGCCTTGTATCTACTAATAGTTCCATCTGCATTAAGCTTCACAGTAAATACCCAACGACACCCTACAGTCTTCTTTCCAACCGGCATAGGTACTAGCTCCCATGTTGCATTCTTTTGAAGAGCTTCCAATTCTTCATTCATCGCCTTTGTCCATTTTGGATCCGTCAATGCATCCTGCACGTTACTAGGAATAGATACAGTAGATAATTGATCAACAACAAGTGCATGTGACCCAGAAATCCTATGGTTAGACATAAAATTAGCTATAGGGTATTTAGCTTTGGCTTTGATATCTGGTTCATATTGTTTCTTAGGAATTCCCTTGGTAACCCTTTGTGATTTCCTAGGTTCGACACTTTCTAACCCAGAAGATTCATTAAAGTTTAGGGGTACCTGAGGAGGATCATTCTGACCGGGATCTTCAGTTGGTGATGCAGAAGGGGGAATATCTTGTGTGTGAGCTTCAGATACGTCTTGATTTTGATTCAAACTATCCAGAAAAGTCGTCTCTTCTGTCTCGGAGTTCACAACACTCTGTTCGGCAGTTACATTTTCTGTTTCGGAATTCACAACACTCTGTTCGGTAGTCGCATTTTCTGTTTCGGTATTCGCAACACTTCGTTCGGCAGTCGCATTGTCTATTTCGGAATTCACAATGCTCTGTTCGGCAACTGCATTTTCTGTTTCCAAATTTCTACCCTCAAATGTATCCTCCAAATTTTCCAAGTCTTCAAAGACATCAAAATCAATAATAGAACGAGGATTCCCTTCACAACCTCTCTCCCCCTGAAGGGAAGACTGAGAAGCTCCCCCTGAGTAATAAGGCTCGGATTCACGAAAAGCAACATCAAGAGAGACATGTATAGTGCCAGTAAGGGGATCATAACATCGATAACCCTTCTGGAAGTCAGCATAACCAACAAAGATACACTTACGGGCACGGGGATCAAGCTTGCTGCGTTGAGGCTTGGGAATATGAACATAGGCTGTGCAACCAAACACCCGGGGCTCCAAATTAGGCATAGAAGGGATGGTCAAAAGTGTATGAAGCTTCTGATGAGGATTCTGAAACTCAATCACCCGTGAAGGAGTACGGTTGATAAGATATGCTGCTGATTTTACTGCTTCTCCCCAATAGGACCGAGGTACATTCATGCCAAATAAGGAAGCACGAACAACTTCCATCAACGGCCTGTTCTTCCATTCTGCTAAACCATTCTGTTGAGGAGTATAAGAATTGGAGGTTTGATGACGAATTCCATGTGACCGACAAAACTCAATCATAGGGCCATTCACAAACTCTCCACCATTGTCAGACTGAAACACTCTGATGGATTGTTGATACTGAGTTGCCACCATTTTGTGAAATTCGGTAAACATTCCAAATACATCACTCTTATTCTTCAGTAACGACACCCATGTCATGCGAGTGCAATCATCAATAAACGTTACAAAATACCGAGCTCCAGAAAGAGAAGGAATTTTCGCAGGACCCCAGACATCGGAGTGAATATTCATAAAAGGAATAGGACTTTTATTAAGACTTGGTGAATATGAAATACGGTGACTCTTGGCCAGTTCACAGATGTCACAGTGGAAATCCAAATCACTAACAACTGAAAACAATTGAGGTTGCAGCTTCTTAAGATAACGAAATGATAGATGACCTAAACGGCGATGCCATAACCATACAGCTTCCTTCGCATTCTCTACCCCGTTGATCTGATTGGCTTGTCCCAAAAGATGCTTCTGTTTCTTTCCAGTCTCTGTCAGATCCAGATAGTATAATTTCCCCCTTCTAACACCATAACCAAGAATCCGTCGAGTCAGAATGTCCTGAAACACACAGAAAGACGGATAGAAGGTCACAATACATGCAAGAGCTAAAATAACTTGACCAACAGACAGGAGATTATAAGCTAGTGATGGAACAACTAAGACAGATTCAAGGGTTAAGGTATCAGATAAAGCAATAGAACCTTCTCCGGTGACCGGAGTTGGAGTACCATCAGCAGTAGAGACAACGGCTTGAGGGGAACGTCTAAGGTTTTTCACAAGACTTGGGTCATTGGTCATATGGTCAGATGCACCTGTATCAATTATCCATGTACTATTAAAAGTAACCTTACCCTTCATACCTGACTGCGCTACATTAGCAGAGGCATTGTCTAGGTAAACTTTCTATGTAGTAGCAACAGCGGCCTTGCCCAGATTCTTTCGCGGTTTCTTGGTGAAGTCCCACCAATCAGGGTAACCAATCACTTCATAGCACCGCTCCTTGCTATGACCTAATTCCCCACAGATAATGCACCTTTTGTTTGCATATGGATTTGGTTTACCTAGAGGACGGTGTGGAGAAGGTCCTGAGAAGCCTGGAGGACCCTGTTTGCGTTGAGAGCCATAACAGAAAATTCAGTAGTCACCGAATGCCCCATAGCCTGTTTCTCTGATTGCATCATTGAGGAATTCATGATTTTCACAGGATTGGATTTTCAAGTGTTTCAAGATGGATATGAATGTTTTTGAAAAAAAAAGTTTTTTTTTTTTTTTCTTCGAAAAAAGGTAGGGTGATGGTGGTTTGAAATTCAGGATGGTTTGATTTCAACGGTGGTGGTACGCAGCGGTTTGTGGTGTTCTTCGGGATTCAGGATTCAGGATTCAAAGGATGCAGTGCAAGTTCAAAGGATTGAACCTGCTCTGATACCAAGTAGAAAAGAATACTTCAATTCAGGGTTAATTCGATAAATCTATTCATCCCACAATGAGGGTATATATACAAGTACAAAGGAGTAGTCTAACTCTAATAGGAAACAATCTTTCCATAATTACAGGATATCCTAATTAAATAAGATCCTAATTACATACAGATTTACAGCGATTCTACAAATAACATCATCAATAGGTTCATCTTTATTCTTTACCTGATCGAGTATAGAAGACTTTGCAGTACCTAAATTTCCATGGAAGGTCTAAAGTCTAAACGTTCGTGATCCAAAAGGTGAAGGGTAATTGAGGGCCTTGAGGCGGTGCTGGCTTGAATGGAGGAATAGAAGAAGACGGCATGAAATTGCTTGACATGGATTTCTTTCTTAAGGTTAATTAAGGTGCTTTAGGATGTTCTTCATCAATTCGTCTGGGATTTGTCTCTCCACCGTTGTACGTTGTAGGCCTAGGTAAAGAAAACCCTAAATACCTAGTCGATAACAAACCTCGCTCCTATATATGAGAATCAGGAATATAAATAAATTCTAGAAGCCAAGATTTGATAAGACGAGTCCTACCCATATACTCCCTAACAAATTAATGTAAGTAGATAATCCAATTAATTGGGGATCTTGACCAAAAGCCCCAAAATGAGCCAAAGTTATCCCACTTACCCCAGCAACAGATTTTTATTCCCACATACACAATTTAATAGAAAATGACCATTTTGCCCTCAGCCCAATTAAACAATTACAACCATTGCCACTCAACACCAATCTCTCACACATCCCGATCTCTCTCTCCTCTCTCTATGCCCCTCCCTCTCTCCCTACTGACCTCCGGCTCCGGCGCACGACCCAGGCTCTCTCTCCCCTCCGGCGCTGGACCCAGGCCGTCTCCCTTTCCTCCAGACTCGGGCCGCCCACCACAGCTTCGTCACCGGAGGAATCGACCTCGACGACTGGCTGGTCCTAGTCCAGCACCACTTCACCGTCGATCATAGTAACGACCACAACGCCGAATTCAAAGTCGACAATTTCTCCATCGACGACGACGGCGGTTCCACTCCCAAGTCCTCCTCTGCCGTGGCGATTCGTCGAACACCTCGAGCTACAGGTCCACCAGTAGCATCCGGAAACTCGATCTCATCCCACTCCAAAGCGGTGACTGACCTCGGTGGATCGGCTGGTCCAGGTGACGTAGAAGAGGTGAGTGAGTGAGTGACGTCGGTCAACGACGAGAGCTTGGCCTTGGAGTCCTAGGCGTTGGAAACGTCGCACTGGATGTACTCAACGGAGGAGAAGAAGAGGAGCGAAGGAGGAAGATAAGGAGTGGAGAGAGTGAGGGGCTGAGAAAGGCCGGTAGATGAGATGAGGGGAATAGTAGGTGTTTTGAATATTTTGATTTCTGAGCAGCCATCTTTTTTTTCTCCTTTTCTTTTTATTTTTCCTTAATTATCTATTGTATGGACTTGCAACAACTAGTATTAGAGAATCTTTGAAGATTGGAGCCTACTCATCCTGCATATAGTCCATACCTTGACTTGTTTTTTTATGATTGAGCTGCAACCCTCTTGCTTTTTTTATTTTTTTACTTTTTTGGTAAAATAGGGGGCAGAAGGTCAAAAAGGAAAAAAAAAAAAAGGAAAAAACAAGTTTTATTGAGGGACAATAGATATTTTAAATTAATGTAATCTCCTCTTTTTTTTCTTTAATTAAAGTTATATTTGTGTAATTTTAGAAAAATTAGTTCTCATTTCGGTAATCGAAACGTCTATTGGGGGGCAATAGACGTCTATTGGGAGGCAATAGACGTTTTAAAATTGATATAATTTCTTCGTTTTTTTCTTTAATCAAAGTTTTATCTATCAAATTTTAGGAAGATTAGTTCCTATTTCGGCTACCGAAAGTTCTATTGGGGGGCAATAGACGTCTATTGAGGGGCAATACATGGCTGATAGTCGTCTATTGGGGAGCAATAGACGTCTATTAGGGGGCAATAGACTATCGGGGCAATAGACGTCTATTGGGGGGCAATAGGAGGCAATAGAGGTCTATTGGGGGGCAATAGATGTCTATTGGGGGCCAAAAAACCTTTCCGGTGAGATTTTCAACAAATTCCGGTGACCGGAATCCGGCGGCCGGTGATCGGAATCCGGCGAAAGTTGGCCGGAATCCGGCGGTCGGTGACCGGAATCCGGCGACCGGTGACCGGATTCCGGCGACCGGTGACGGGCTCCGGCGAAGTCTCCTATGGTTTCTCTCTCTTCTATTTTCTCTCTCTCTCTAAGTAAATAAGGGTGAGGGGTAAAATGGTATTAAAAAAAAATTAAAAACAAAAAAAAAATCTTAATGGGGTATTAGGGAAGACTCCCTTAGAGTGTATTGGGTAAGAGGGAATTAAAAAAACTCAATGGGGTTAGTGGGAAAAAAATCCCTAGAAATGGGGTAAATGGACAAAAACCCTTAAATTAATCGGAGCCATATATCATGTTTTACTCCCAGCTGTGTATGTGTGTGTGTCTATATATGTATTTATATTCTAATTACATTATGTGAAGAGAATCAAATCTGTGAGCTAAGCAAATCCTAACCCATTACCTACTTTCTTCACTGCTTGAGCTGACCCCGAACATGCATAGCTTTTGTTTATGCCCATATTTTGACCTTCGCATCCACAATCACCGCACTCCAATCGAATTATTGGGATCATATTGAAGTGCATGCATGAATACTAAATGCGACGCCTGAGGAAACCTTTCCTACCTGTACATGATGAAATCAGGATACTGTCACTAGTCCTGTTCTAGAGTATGTAGATAGTAGATTGTATTCCGATATGCTAGCTTAATTGGAACAGCTGCCACCAGATATGCTAATCTTAGTACTAATTTACTAGTACGTGATTAACATGGCCTCGAATATAATATAATTAAGACCGATGAGGTAGGAATAATTTACTAGTACATTTTTAGCATGGCCTCCAAGATAAGATAAGACGGATGAGGTAGGAATAATTTATTCGTCGAATGGTATTTCTCTTCACACTGAAGATTGGAGAGTGATCAGATTTTTAAGTTTGAATTGTTTTACATTTTAGGTTTAAGTAACTTCTACTACAGTAGTCTGACTAGGTTTATTGGAGATATACATTGCATATGCGTGTGATGTTTTCTAAAAGAGATTTTGGATTCGTCTTAAGTTGGAGTGTTGGACGGGTTTGAAAGTATAACGATATATTAGTAGTGGATTATGAAGTGTTTGGAGAAAGAATGACAAAGTAGGACTTAATTGCGTAAAGTCACTTTACCAATATGCGCTCCTATGCTTGATGTACTAAGATGTAGGCAAACTGTGTAATTTAATCTACACTTTTCCTATTTTTGATATGGTGTACATATAAGTCAATATGCCGTGTAATGATGTAATTTAATGTACATTGTTTATATGTGTCATAATCTCATAAGAAAATGTCTTGAGTGAGGCTGTCGTGCCATGTGGTACAATACGTCCACCAATCAAAATCTTTCATTTATAATTTCATGCTCATATTGTCCAATATGTCCCATAAAATTTCAAAAAGGGACTCCACTCACTTCCTGATTGGCCGACCTCACCACATACGTTGCACAATAACTGTACTGAAGAGTTGCTCATGCTATAAATAAATTCGTCTAATCTAATTGATAGAGGAATGAAATCTGATATTCACAATTTGAACACTAGAAAAGATTCTATATCTGCAAGTATTAAAAGGTAAGGATCGACCTCTATATTAATGCATGGATGGATACTGGTATAAATCCAGTACAAAGATTATGAGCAAAAGCATCACACTTTTTGGATTGCAGATGAACTGATATGGATGAACCTCCGATTTGTTTTTTCTCTTCAGATTGCAGATGCAAAGAAAATAGAGATAATTCTCTTGCAAAGAAAATAGAGATAATTCTCTTTTTGGGTTTGCTGGTTGATTGAATTATGGTTTCAAATCAAAAGCTTTCAAAAGATTAAAAGTGGGATTTGAGTCTGCGAACAACCCACGACTCCATGATGCACGGAAGAGAAGAGGAGAAAGAAAAGAAAAATTTTAACATATAAAATATTCTAAAAAATAATCCCACATATGAGTTCCAGATTAATCCCACATCATCCCTTAACCGCAAGAGTTTCATTAAATCTCTACACTTGTTGTGTAGGACTATTCGGGTCTTGTGCCTGGGTATGCACTCAATGTGCCTTGTCTGCTCTAGGTAGGAGGCGGTTTTCTTGCTTTGTCAAATTGTCGCTACCGCCTAGTGGTAGGGTGAGACTAAGTGTCGTCGGATTTATTTTTCAGCGGCAACATAGTAGGAAAGTTATGCTAAAGCTGATACTTATGCTATGTTGTAATCGGATTACATATCAAGTTATCTTTCCGCTATGTCACTGCTATGTTAAAGCAAATGGAGTAGCTCATTGTGCACTCTTTGCTTGTTGGTGCTTGTTAAAATACAAGTCTCCTGTAGAGATTTCTGATATTATTTCGGAAAATACTCTAGATGTTTATTGTAATCAAGGGTTTAGGCTCAATATCCCCCCCTTTGTATTCGACAGTTTCATTAATCAAGGCTTGAGGACAGCCGCACCAGTCCTTTATTCAAAAAAAAAAAAATCTAAAAAACAATAAACTAATATTCAAATTTGACATATCAGTCTTCAAAATTACAATGTTTTCACATTTTGGCCCAAACATTTTTTTTTTTTTTAAATAGGGTCAGTACGGCTGCCCTCAAGCCTTGACCATTAATGAAACCTCAGAATACATGGGGGGGACATGATACCTAAACCCCAGATCACAATAAGCATAAAGAGAACAACTCGAGATCATAACGAGAGTCTCTACAGAAAATATGTATTCTAACAAGCACCAATTAGCGAAGAGTGCATCATTGGCTACTCTATTCGCTTTACAAAGGTGGTGACATACCGGAAAGATTTTGCTCACGCGGAGCCATAATTTACTATTACTATTAGCTTTCCCACTATGTTGCCACCGAAAAATAATTTCGGTGACACTAAGTTTCATCCTGCCACTAGGAAGTTGCGACCATTTAGGAACTCGCAGCCTAACTAGGGCAGACCAGGCACACAAAAGGTGCAGTCCAGGACAGAGCCCACGTCGCCCTACCACAACTCGATAGGGACTTATTGCCGGCATAAAGCCACGTCTAATTAAAAGAAACACATTAAATAAATAACCAGAAAATAGGTCTAGAGCCCAGCAGGCCCAAGCCCAGACCCAAAACATAGCAGGCCCAGGCCCAAGTAACATGTTGCAGAAACTACCCCGCCACCAACACGCATGAGCCTCCAACACTGTCCCGCCGCCGGCAGCACCACCAACCTCCCACTGGCTAGAGACACCCCTCTCCGTATTGGAACCCAAGCTGGCAATCGAGATCAAATCCAAACCTCCCAAGATCATATCCAAACCTCCCAAGATCAGATCCAATCTTGCTAAACCAAATCGGGTCACAACCTCCCAAGAGTGAATCCGAACCTCCAACTCCCGATCGGATTCAAGTCTCCCCAGATCAGCGGCAAACCTCCCAACCCTGATCGAAGTCATCCACCCACCACGCCGTCGACGCTCCTCTCTAGGGTAAAGTGACCCCGGCCCCTTCCTGCCATCTAATCGCCGCCGCCACCCACCATCGTCAACTCCTCCAAGCGCCTTGGTCAGCGACGCCATAGCCCTGCAACCACTACCCGGACCGAACCATCCCTCACCGGACACTAGTCCCTTTCTAGCCCGTCCGACGACGACACCTCGAGGGCGCGCCGTCGGACAAGGCATGGCTCCGACTTTGCGGTTTTCTCTCCTCTAGGTTTTCTCTCTATTGCATTCTTTTTGTTTAGAACTTTTTTTTGGCCCAAACATTTTAACATGCTATTATTAGTTACTTTAGAGTTTTTTTTTTTTTTTTTTTGACGACACTAATGAGGAAGCACTTTATGGTTTGGACATGAGTAACCCCGATGCCATATCTGCCGCTGTTATTAGTACAGACTACAGTTTAGTCAACACAACCAGAACCACTTTGCCAAAAAAAAAACACAACCAGAACCAGAACCACGAGGGCCTCGATGGACGACACCGTCGACTGGTCCAATCTTCCAGTCGAACTTTGGCCACTGATCGGAGAAAAGCTCAAGCTCCGCATCGAGTCTCTCCGTTTCCGCAGCGTTTGCCATTCATGGCGTTCTTGTTTGCCTCGCTTCCACCCTTCACTTCCACCCAAATTCCCTCTCCCACTCTCCGATGGACCCACCTCCTTCCTCTCCCAAAACACCGTCTACCTCCTCCAGAGCCCCTCCACGTCATCACTGGCGGCGCCGTCGTCTGGAGGTTGGTTGGTCAAGGTCGAAGAGTGCGACGTCAGAATGCTTCTTCGGAATCCTATCACCTCCCGCCGAATCAGGTATTCAAACGACTCGTCGTTGTCTCCGGAATGTTTCAATTTGTTGGAGTTTAAAATGATCGAATTAGGGAAATCCTATTTTCTGAGATTCATCCGTGGCTCTGGTTCTGTTGATGTGTTAAAGAAAGTGATTTTAATGCCTCCTGAGATTGTTGATTGTGCAATTCTGGTTATCTGTGATAAAGGAAATTTGGGTTTTGCTAAGAGTGGAGATGAGAAACTCACAAAATTCAGTAATATTGGAGGTTTTGTTTTTGATGATGTATTTGTTTATAAGGGTCAGCCATATGTGGTGGATAGCTTGGGTTGTGTTTTTAGGATTGATGTGTCTTCAAAAGTGATGGTGAAAATTTCGTCGGAATTGGTTGGTTTAGGTGGGAGGAAGCATTTGGTGGAGTCTTGCGGAGAGCTTTATGTGGTCGATAGGTATTTTGATCAAGAACAAAATAAGCAAGAAGCGACTGGTCTTGAGTTGGATTTTTCTATTTGGGGCTTTCGTCGTCGTGGCAGATACCGGAGATATCATTCTGGTGAACCCAAGGTAGTTGATTTTAAGGTTTACAAGCTGGAACTGTTGGATGGAGAGTTGGGCAGATGGGTTGAAGTGGAAAGCTTGGGTGGTCAAGCGTTTTTCTTGGCTATAGATTGCTCTTTCTCTGTATTGGCTGAAGAATTAGCTGGGTGCAAAGGGAATTGCATTTACTTCTCAGATGAAAATGACGTTAATCTTGCTCTTAGAGAAGTAACTAGACCAGAGAGTTTTGTGTTCAACTTAGAGGACCATAGCATTCAGAAGTTGGGATCTTCCCCAGGCGGTTCCGGATCCCAGATATATTGGCCACCTCCAATTGAGCTCGGCTCCATGTGTTCGTATTCTCTGGATTGATGTAAGTTTGATTTGTTGTTGTCATAGAATTCTGTGAAGTTCTTTATACTTATAATTGGTGTCTCCTTAAGTTTTGTTAGTCGGATGATTTGTTTGTACACTGGTCTGTCTCTCTCCTGTGTTGTCTCGTTGGAGAGGAGTGAATGGAAGTCTTTGAGCAGCAACGAAGGCTTAATTAAATTATTTAAATTGGAAATTATCAAAGAGTTTTTTATTTTCTTGCAAATATTCTTTGGCCGAGGGAATATTCTATGGTAAATGTGTCTTTTTAGTATTTTATAGGGAGATTTTCGCTAACGAATCATTTCTCGATCGGCAAATATGTGACCATTTTACTATTTTTTTTTAAGAGGCTTTCACTGAATTAATCTTCGCCGAAGTCCAAATAACTAAAATTAGTCCCAAAATTTCACATAAAGTTCGATAAGATTAGTCGGTACAAAGCATGAGAATAAATTGGTACGAACTCCCTTGTTATAGCACAAAATTTTGTTGAAAAATGAAATTCTTAATACGTTATGAGCTCGGGTTCAAAGAAAAGTATTACAAAAGGCACGTTTTTTTACAAGTTTTGGAAGTAAATTGTTTTGGCTTCCTGGAAAATAATCCGTACGGTACTTGACGTTTCTCACCTTATAAATTTTGGTACCTCAAGTTCAAAAAATATCAGAACGTACCTAAGGTTCTCACTCTGACCGAAGATTAGTAGCTGACTACCTAGAGCTGTTACCTCCGTTACATAGGTTGCCAGCTGGCAACTTTTAAAGGATATTTTCATCTCTTCATGTCTTCATCCATTAATTTGAAGGTTTGGATCGAAATCTGATATGGGCACCCAAAGATTTGTTCAGGGCACCCATCTCCAAATCCAACACTTTCGACCTCCTACAGCATCACCTCTCCGCCCATAATTTCTCAGAAGCCGACGAAGAAACTTGGCACTAGGAAGAGGAATGAAGGACTGGGTTTTGCACAAGGGTTTGGGTTTTGCATTTTTGGGGTTTTATAGCTCAAACCCCAAAACAAAAAGATGGGTTTCTGCAAATGTGGTGTGATGAAGCTTTTAGAGCAAAAAAATATGGGTTCTTTAGATATGTAATTTGAAAGAAATTGGGGGATTTTTCTATGTTTTTAAAGATGGGTCTGTAATGTTTGTGCAGCTGAAGTCAAAAATGGCAGATTTTGATTGCAGTGGAGGTGAAATTTTCGAGATTGTTTAAATGGGTTTCTTCTGGGTGTATTAGGGTGAAGATAAGAAGATGAGAAACAATATATTATATACAAAAAGAATGTGAAGAGTGTCGCCGGATGAAATGGGCGGCGAGATGTTTGCTTGATCAAATGGACGCAACCTCCTAGTGGCAGGATGAAATTGAGTGTCGCGGGATTTATTTCCTTGCGGCAACATAGTGAGAAAGCTGTGCTATTTTTAATTATGCTTCTTCGTGATAGAGTTATCTTTCCGGTTTGTCACCGCTATGTCAAAGTAAATGGAGTAACCATTCGTGCACTCTTTGCTAATTGGTGCTTGTTAGAATACATAGATTTTGTGGAGAGTCTTGGTATTATTTTACGATGTTCTCCTTATGCTTATTGTAATCTGGGATTCAGGCTCTATGTCCTCTCCTTGTATTCTGCAATTTCATTAATCAAGGCTTGAGGGCAGCCGCACCAGCCCATTCTAAAAAACAAAAAAAAAATATGAAGAGGACGTCCACAAAAGCAAAAGAATGCAGACCGTAAACTCTCAGCCGTTAGATTAATTTAATGAAATCAAACGGCTCATATGATATTGAGGAACACGTGTCTACTTTCACCCTCTTGAGTCTCTAACTCATCCCTTTCACTTCTAAATGATTATTCATGAATTCAGAAAAGAGAATTAACTTGATGCATAAACTCTCGCAAACGTACGAAATGGCTAAATACTGTTTAGTATCCTGTGCTATGGGTCAAACATCGATTCAGTCCCTCGACTTTCAATTTCATCAAAAACACCCTCACAATATCATCTTCTAGTCCAATAGGTCCCTCCGACTCAATTCAGTCAATTTCAAACGTTAAGTGCTTACATGTCATTTCCAACTCATCAAATGTGGGGCCTACACGGAAGTGAAATTCCCAAATTGACTCTGGCCAACCGAATATGGAAAAATATAAAATAAATTCCAGACTTTGAGGAGACTCGAAACCACCCCAACACATATGCAAATGACAGCCTCAACCAGTAGAACACTTGCATGGTATTGGTATATGGCAAACAAAAATAACATATATCTGTATAATAATTTTTTTAAAAACACTTTGTCATCGTATTCTCCACCCACCTCTCTCCTCTTCTCCTCTTCTTCCTCCTCTTTTGCCATGAAAGACCCAGAAACCAACGACCCCATCTCCTTACTTCCATCTCCCTCCCACACCCTCCGCAATGGCAAATTTGCCATTTCAATTTGGCTGACTGAGATTGTGATTTCAATGATGATTGCAGGGCAGAGCGAAACGTTTCTGCAGAAGGCGATCCAGGAGCAAGGGCAGGATCAGGTGCCGGACAAGATCAATGAGATCTAAGAGCGGCAAGACGCTGTGAAGGACATGGAGAAGAATCTGCAGGAGCTGCACCAGGTGTTCCTAGACATGGCGGTGTTGGTCCAAGCCCAGGGTGAGAAGCTCGACGACATCGAGAGCCACGTGCAGCGAACCATCTCCTTCGTCAGGGGTGGGACACAGCAGCTGGGGAAGGCCAGGGTGTACCAGAAGAACACCTGAAAGTGGACCTGCTTTCTGATCATACTGTTGCTAGTGATTGCTTTGATTATCCGACGGCAAGCTCCGGACTCAGAGTGACGACGGCAAAGTGTTTTTATAAACTATTATAGATCGATATATGTTATTTTTGTTTGCAATATACCAATATCATGCAAGTGGTCTGGTGGTTGGGGCTTTAATTTGCGTATGTGTTGGGGTGGGTTCGAGTATCCCCGACCTCAAAGTCTGGAATTTATTTTGGATTTTTCCATATTCAATTGGCCAGGGTCAGTTTGGGAATTTCACTTCTGTGTGGGCCCCACTTTTGATGAGTTGGAAATGCCATGTCAGCACTTAACGTCTAAAATTGACAGAATTGAGCCGGATTGACCTATTGGACGAGAAGATGATATTGTGGGGGTGTTTTTGATGAAATTGAAAGTCAATGGACTGAATCGATGTTTGGCCCATACCACAGGGTACTAAACAGTATTTAGCCCTAAGGGAAATATTTTGACCTTGATTATCATACCTTGGGGATTAGGCGTTGGATCTAACCGAGGTAATTGGAGCTAGAATAACTTAAAAGCATACAATGAAAAATAAAAATAAAATAAAGTAAAATATTCACAAGGCACTAAGCCTCGGTAATGCTCGGCTTAGCTCACACTAAGCCTAATCAAAGCCACTAACTTGTAGTCCAAATGAGTTATGCACAATGAAAAGTAGAATTTTGTTCGGAATCTTTGAAATGAGAATTAACTAAATTAAATGCAAACTAAAATAAAAGCAAACAAGTAATTATCATGCAAGAAATTAAATTTGGAGTTCAAATTAATGGGAAGGGCTAAATACTGGTTACTACCCTATAGTTTGGGTTCAAAATCAATTCAGTCTCTGTACTTCTATTTTCATCAAAAACACCATTGTACTTTCAATTTTAATCTAATAGGTCCAATTTGTTAATTAAACGGGTGGACTTGATTAAGCCTTGAATGTCCAATCTCAAAAGTGAAATTAAAAATGAAGAAGGGAAGAGGAGAGTGTGAGGTGATGGGTGAGAGAAATGGGAATGAATGATAAATGGGGTGGTGTGCGGCTGTGTGCGCCAAAGGGATTCAAATTTGCTCACCACCTAAACATTGGTGGTGGTATCACCACTCAATAAACACATGACATGTGTATAATAACTTAACTATGGTTAGTAATAAATAACTAATAATTTTTAATCTCTCTCCCCTCTCTCAACTGCAAATATGTAGCCTCCCTCATCTCAGGCTCTCAGCGAAAAGGCTAAAACAGTAAAACCCCATCTTTTAGAAAAGCCTGCAACTGTCTCGTTCCTTCACTTTAAACGTCCAAGAACACCACAACCCCTCTCGCTCTCTTCGCACTCAAACACTTAAATCACCGCCCAAAAAAAAAAAATTAAAAAAATTTCCCAAACACTTCGGGCAGTGGTTGAATTGTTTGAGTGTGAAGTCTACAACTTCATCCTTGCAACACAATATCTCAGATTTCATAGCCCAAAAAGAATCTGATTCCACAGACTTTAATTTTCTTCGAATAAGGTAATGGAAGCTTCACATTTCCCTTCTCTAACTGCAACTGTTTCCGCATGTATATAAATAACCATCCTTAATCAAAAGAACAATTAAAAATTAGTATTCATTTTCTCTTTTTTGATTAATTTTTTTTTATATGTGGAATAGCTTGCAATTTTTTATTTTGGGGATGTTTATAAGGTAAAGCACATATTTTTGGATGTTTTGGATTAATTCGTTGATGGCTTTTTCTGGGTTTTTGATTTGGTATTAGTAGCTGAAGTATCGGTATCTGATATGAGCATTTGTGGTACTTTCAGGAGGATCTGATGCTACACTTTGCAGTTCTGGATCGATTCATTGATGGGTCTTTCTTGTATGATTATTTGTAGTTAGGTCCAGAAAGATCCTGATTGAAATTCATTTTCCTTTATATTTTCAGGATTCAGCTGCTGAATTACAAAGATTCAGATTGATTGGATTTTGGTAAAAGTCACAGCTTTTAAGTTTTAGATCGAATTGCTAAGCTATTGTGGGAAATGGAGGGTCAAGCATTATTTGGTGATGAGATTCCTATTAATTTACCTACAGAGGAAGATGAAGAAGAGTTTTGAAATTGTTGCAAAGATGATGGGGTATGAAGGAGAACGACGAACCTATGAAGTTGGAGAGTGAGAGAGAGTAATAATAGAAATTAAAAATTATTAATTATTTATTACTAACCAGAGTTAAGTTATTATACACATGGCATCTGTTTATTGAGTGGTGATACCACCACCAATATTTAGGTGGTGAGCAAATTTGAATCATTCTTAGACCATCTCCAATGGATTGGTCTTTTGCCACTTAGACAACTGAACGACTACTTTTGACATATTTGTTTACTCCAACCCATATGTCATTTCTGACGTGGTCTGATGTGGCAAAAGACAGATTGGGGAGGGTGGCAAATTTGACAGACCAAAGGCAAACTGTCTTTTATTTTTTTATTCTCTCTTTTCTCTTCTCTTCTTCTATCTTCTATCTTCTCTCTTTCCTCATCTCTCTCGTTCATTCTCTTCTTCATACCCAGTTTATTAAAGCCCTAATTCTATCCCCAAAATTTCTTCTCTTTCTATGATTCTCTGGGATTAATGGCCCGCTCACAAATCCACCCTGCGGCAAGCCTACGAGGAAGCAACTCGCCACCAAAACTGCTCAGCTTTGGATTTTTCGGCAAAGTTCTTGCAATTTTCGGCGGTCTTCAGGGCTGCATGAGATATGGAAATCGATCCTCTCGATGAGCTCTACGTACTAGTATACTTTTCAGTTTTGGATGAGTTTTGATGAATTGATGTTTTGGTGGTTTTCGGGTACCGGCGGAATCGCTGTCCTCCTTGGTCGTCCTATGCTTCTGGGTTCGTCTCCGACCTCTTGGAGCATGGATTGGCACCTGGTGGAGCTCGATTCCTTGAGTGGGTTGAATTGGTGAGTTGTGGTATACGCTGCCACCAGGGTATGTTTGAATTTTCTTTTGGATTTTGAGAGAGATTGGGTTTCAGCTCCAATGACCGGTGGAGCCAAGAAGCCTTATCAAAGAAAGAAGGGAAAAATGCACCAACAGTGTCTGGAGACTCTGAGGACTGTCAAAATGATACCTGCACTTTCAAACATATCAATGTGATACCTGGACTTCTATTTTGTTGTCAATGTTGTACCCACGTCAAGTTTCCGTCACGGCTCCGTTAAATTTACCACGTGTGACGCACGTGGGGTGCAAAATGAAGGCAAAAAGACTGATTTGCCCATATAACTGACATTTTGAACATATTTTTTTTGGTAAAAACATTTTAAATATTTTTAATAAAAAATTAGGTGTATATATCTGTTTTTTTTTTTTTTTGAAGTCTCTTTCCCTTTCTCAAGCCCCACCACCGATTCTTCTCGTCTTCTTCTACTCCACTCTGTCTCCGAGATCCAGGCCTCCAGCAGTAAACTAAAGCTCCAGGTTTCTTCTTTTCTTCTTCTTCTCCTCCTCTTCGTCTTCGGCCCTCAATGCGTTGATGGCTTGATGGCTTGATCAGTGACTCCACCGACTACTGCTCCAGATCTCTTCTCTTATTCTCCTCCTCCTCTGGCTCTATCTTTGGCCTTTGATGGCTTGATCAGTGAGTCCACCGAAATACCTAATCACCGATGTTAAATAGGTGTTCTGATAACCAATTCATAAAACCCAAATTGAAATTGTTAAAGCTAATTAGCTAAACCCTTTTTGATTTCTGGCCTTCTAGGTACTGGGTTGTTTTTTGGTATCTGAAATTGTGTAAACGTGAATTTGTGGGTTTGTTGAATTTTTGTGTGTGTGTAAACGTGAATTTGATTTTTGGGTTGGGTTTGCTGAATTTGTGTGTAAACTTGAATGGAGTTCATGGATGTTGCTGATGTGCAGAGCCATTTTTTTTTTCATTTGTTAAGAAATTCAAGCCCCACCAAGGTTGATTATAGTCGCTGGCTTGGAGTTGGATTGGGCTAAAGCGGCATGTTGGGCGACGGCGGGATTGAAGTCGGATTTCGAATGGAGTTTGAATTTGGGGGCGAGTGATAGTTCTTGTTCACCAACCTTGGTTTGGATCGGATTGTCCGGATCTGAATTTAGGTAGGTGGGTGAGAGTGATTCAAGAGGCCTCCTGCTGGTCTCTTTCCCCTCTATTCTCCCTCAGCCACGTTCTGCACACAAAGAAGGGCACCAAAATCACCCTCTTGATTGTTGGTTCAATTTGAGATCAATGGCTGGAATGGGTTCTTCTTTCGAAAGCTCAAATGGGTTTGCTGAGTTTAAGAAGATGAACATGAATGGGTTGAAGAACATGAACAATTGTTGGGATTTTTTTTTTTTTTTGGCATTTTTGCTGGGTTTAAGAGGATGAACATGAAGAATTGCTAGGTTCAAATACTTCATCTTGATCACTGTTACTAAGGTGGGAGTGGTCGTGGAGGAGGAAAGGTGGCTAAGCTAGATTTGGAGATGGAGTTTCGGGAGGAGATTCAGTGGGTATCCAAATCCAAATGAAATTTGAATTAGCTCTAATATATTCCTAAAGAATCCAAATCCAAATCCAAATCCAAATTGAAGAAGATCATAATGAATAGGTTTCTTTGAATTTCATGGTCAGGGAAGTTTTGATTTTTAGTTTTTGATTCATGGTCAGAGGGTATTGGATTGGGTAATAGAACAAAGCAAAAAAAATTATTCAACTTTTATTTTTAATGTAATAATTATTTAGTTTTTATTTTTAATTTTGAATTAATTCATTCAGAATTTGATGGAGAGAAAAAGTCATTTTTGCCCTCATTTTGCACCCCACGTGCGTCACACGTGGTCAGAATTAACAGTACCGTGACGGAAAGTTGGTATAGGTACAACATTGACAACAAAATAGAAGTCCAAGTATCACATTGATACATTTGAAAGTGCAGGTATCATTTTGACAGTCCTCAGAGTCTCCAGACACTGTTGGTGCATTTTTCCCAAGAAATTTAACAAAGAAGAAGAAGAGCGAAGACCTGAAGAGAAAAAGAAGAAAGAGAAAAATAGTTTTCTTTTGGGGTTTTGTCCATTTACCCCATTTCTAGGGATTTTTTTCCCACTTACCCCATTAAGTTTTTTTAATTCTCTCTTACCCAATACACTCTAAGGGAGTCTTCCCTAATACCCCATTAAGATTTTTTTTTTGTTTTTAATTTTTTTTTAATACCATTTTACCCCTCACCCCTTTGTTACTTAGAGAGAGAAATAGAGAAAATGGAAGAGAGAGAAACCATAGGAGACTTCGCCGGAGCCCGTCACCGGGCGCCGGAATCCGGTCACCGGTCGCCGGAATCCGATCACCGGTCGCCGGAATCCGGTCAACTTTCGCCGGAATCCGGTCACCGGCTGCCGCCCACCGGAATTTGCTGAAAATCTCACCGGAAAGTTTTTTTGCCCCCAATAGACATCTATTGCCCCCCAATAGACGACTATCAACCATGTATTGCCCCCCAATAGATGACTATCAGCCATGTATTGCCCCCAATAGACGACTATCAGCCATGTATTGCCCCCCAATAGACGACCATCAGCCATGTATTGCCCCCCAATAGACGTCTATTACCCCCCAATAGGACTTTCAGTTGCCAAAATGAGAACTAATCTCCCTAAATTTAGACAAATAAAACTTTGATTACAGAAAAAAACAAGGAGATTACATAAATTCAAAACGTCTATTGCCCCCCAATAGCCGTCTATTGCCCTCCAATAGAGGGGTAATAGACGTCAATTAGAGAGCAATAGACATTCAAAATTTTTTTTTTCCTTTTTCCTTTCATTCTGTCCTGTTACTTAAAAAAAAAAAAAAAAAAAAAAAAAAAAAAAAAAACTAGAAATTGATTTGGGCACACCCAGAGAAAAGCTCTGGGCACCCAATCACCTTTCTCCTCTGCCACAGCCTGGGTCGAGCACCGGCGGCGTCCAGGAGGCCATCGAAGAAGTCGTGTGGTCGTCGTTGTCAGCGCCGGCCGAGCTTGGGCGAGCTGCAGCAGAATCCGAGCAAAAGTCGACCAGCACCAGCGAGGCAGTTGGACGCGGTCGAGCTCACCGGCGAGTTGCACGGAATCTGGGCGTTGCAGCAGTTGGACGCGGTCGTTGTCAGAGCGACAGCGGTTGGACGCTGTCGAGCTCACCTGCGAGTTGCAGCAGAACCTGGGCGAGAGGTCGAACCTCGCCGGAGTTGGAGATCCGGGAGCGATGAGAGAGAGAGAGAGAGACGGAGAGAGAGCAGATCGGAGAGGAATGAGAGGGTCTGAAACGTTGCCGGAGGGTCAAAAACTACGCCGGAAAGGCTGGGTGAGCGCCGGAGGGTCTGAAACGTTGCCGGAGCCGGAGGTCAGTAGGGGGGAAGAAAGAGAGAGAGGAGAGAGAGAGATCGGGATGGGAGAGAGATTAGTGAGTGGCAGTATGTAATTCATTAATTAAGTTGAGGGCAGAATAGTCATTTCTCTTTAAATTGGGTTAGTGGGAATAAAAATCAGTTGCTGGGGTAAGTGGGATAATTTTGGCTCATTTTGGTGCTTTTGGTCAAGAACCCTTTTCTTTTTGTTAAAAAATATTTCAAAAAATAATAAAATAGTATTTAAATATAACTAATCCATTGTGGACCAAAAATTTATCAAAAAAATGACCCTGACACGTCATCCTTCAAATTCGAATTTGACACATGCTTTTTGACCAATCCATTGCTCTTAAAATCCTAATTGAATACGTGGATCGTTAAAACCCTATATTAAATACACACTTAAAACTCACAGACTTCTTTAAAATCTCCGCTAATTCCATATAGGCATATTATAGTACACCCCCTACTAGACAGTCAAACAGAACCATAATCACGAGGCCATCGTCAACAATGGATGACACCGTCGACTGGTCCAATCTTCCGGTCGAACTCTGGCCACTGATCGGAGAAAAGCTCAAAGTCCGCATCGATTCTCTCCGATTCCGCAGCGTTTGCCATTCATGGCGTTCTTGTTTGCCTCGCTTCCACCCTTCACCTCCTCCGAAATTCCCTCTCCCACTCTCCGATGGACCCACCTCCTTCCTCTCCCAAAACACCGTCTACCTCCTCCAAACCCCCTCCACGTCATCACTGGCGCCGCCGTCGTGTGGAGGTTGGCTGGTCAAGGTCGAAGAGTGCGACAGAATGATTCTTCGGAATCCGATCACCTCCCGGCGAATCAGGTACTCAAACGACTCGTCGTCTCCGGAATGTTTCAATTTGCTGGAGTTCAGAATGATCGAATTAGGGAAGTCGTATTTTCTGAGATACATCCAGGGCTCTGGTTCTGTTGTTGGTTTGAAGAAAGTGATTTTACTGCCTCCTGAGATTGTTGATTGTGCTATTCTGGTTATGTCTGATAAAGGAAATTTGGGTTTTGCTAGAAGTGGAGATGAGAAACTAACACGGTTTAGTAATGGAGGTTTTGTTTTTGATGATGTTATTGTTTTTAAGGGTCAGCCATATGTGGTGGATAGCTTGGGTTGTGTTTTTAGGATTGATGTGTCCTCAGAAGCGATGGTGAAGATTTCGTCGAAAGTGGTTGGTTTTGGTGGGAGGAAGCATTTGGTGGAGTCTTGTGGAGAGCTTTATGTGGTCGATAGGTATTTTGATCAAGAACAAAATAAGCAACAAGGGACTGGTGTTGAGTCAGATTTTTCTCGTTTTGTCCTTTGGCGTGGTGGAAGACACCAAAGATATCAGTCTGGTGAACCCAAGGTAGTTGATTTTATGGTTTACAAGTTGGAACTGTTGGATGGAGAGTTGGGCAGATGGGTTGAAGTGAAGAGCTTGGGTGATAGAGCGTTTTTCTTGGCTGTGGATTGCTGTTTCTCTGTTTTGGCTCAAGATTTAGCTGGGTACAAAGGGAATTGCATTTACTTTTCAAATGAAAACAATGTTAATCTTGCTCTTAGAGAAGTAACTAGACCAGAGAGTTTTGTGTTCAACTTAGAGGACCATAGCATTCAGAAGTTGGGATCTTCCCCAGGTGGTTCCCAGATATTTTGGCCACCTCCAATTGAGCTCGGCTCCACATGTTCCTATTCTCTGGATTGATGCAAGTATGATTTGTTGTTGTCATAAAATTCTATAATTGGTGTCTCCTTAAGTTTTGTTCATTTTCCATGCTTAACTTCATATTTGGAGCAAGTTAGATGATTTATTTGTAGAGTGGTCTACGTATCTCGTGTTGTATATTTGATAAATGTTGTTGATAAGATGATAAAGATGTTTCTGAGCTGATCACTCTCCTGTAATTTCAATCACATTGCAGCAGCAGCACATGCAAACTTGCAGACCAAACATGCCATCAAGCAATCATAATAATGTCATATATAGATTTATATAGAACTTCACAGAATTCTATCTTGTTGTCACAGAATTCTGTTAAGTTCTTTATACTTTATAATTGGTGTCTCCTTAAGTTTTGTTTGTTTTCCTGTGTTGTAGCTTTGAATGTTGTTGTTGATATGATGATAAAGATGCACTGATTTCTGATTTGAGTCGCTCTCATGTAATTTCAATCATATTGCAGTGGCAACACATGTGGACGGGCAGACTTACAGACCGAACATGCCATGAAGCAATCTTAATAATGTCATATTGTAGACTTGCTAGTCGAGGTTATTCTTCAGGTTCACCTTCAATTGTGTATTCACATACCTGATAGCATTTAGCTTGCAGTATTTGGAAGAAGTCTGGTTCATCCACAGTACCTAGCTTGCCTGAACCTCTTGGGTCCATCAACTTACTACACTCCTATTCCAAAAAGATTGAATCAGAGTTGAACAAGGTAAGGACCGAGTGTCTTCAAGGGATCGTCCAGGATTGCAAAGTTATACTTTTGCTCTCCTAGATACTATTGGAAGACACTACCGATGAGTCATTTGGATTTCTATCCACTTGTGGCAATGGAGTGAAGGCTTTTGACAATGAAGGAGCATATTCAAAGCGTTAGGAGAATCAAGTGATACCATAATTTCTTTCAGTCCCTCTTTGTGTTTTATTCGATGTTGTGATAAAAAAGGCTAGGCAGTATCAGCAAAAGATTTACAATAGCATGAGTACTCAAATGCCAAGAACCATTTTGTACAAAATACAATTAAACTCCCACATAAATACAATTGTATTCATCTCAGCCTGTCTTGCTCTGAACTCTGTTACTTTTATGTATGAGTTTTGATGCTTTGATACAGATGTAAACCCTCTTCAAGATCATCATACAACTTCAAAACATCATCATATAAGATATATTGACCAGACCCCAAACCCACAGAAAAGAACTCCAAGATAAGAGACTCTCAACTAAAATATTCTACTGTGTCGGAATACCACGTGGCAGTCTGATGAGGTATTTTGGATCAATAAGAATTATAAAAAAAAAAAAAACGAAACTTTTTCAAGTAAACCAATCAACAGCTTATGCTTGTCTATTCTCAAAAAAAAAAAAAGCTTATGCTTGTCATAATTATACACCAATGACCAATCACATTAGCCGAAATCACAAGTGTTACACTTGGTGTTTCGATACTATATAATAATTTCTTTCTAGAGGGATCCTAATTGCACATCCAATATTCGACTCATCGATACTTAAACCCTAATTCTCTTTGTCTCTCACTCTCGCTGTCTCTCTTACTGGTGAGTCACAAATCAATGGTATGAATAGGCTTTCATTGAAACTGAGCAATGTAATATTCCACATTTACGTTTAATCTCGTTTTCATCCAATCAATTTTGTCTTTATGCCTTGCAAAATCTAAATGGATGTTGTCTGTTGTTTAATCAGGTTTCGAAATTTCGGAGTAATCTTGTGAGTTCCTCAAACAAGCCACGCCCATTGTCTTCCATCCAGGTTCTTGTTCTAGTATCTTTTCCTCTGATACTTCAACTTACTCAACATGAACATTTATGATCCTAGAAATTGGGATAATCTCAATACCGAATTGAGAGATTTATTAGTTGAAAAGGGTCCTCCTGTAAGAGATTTGTTAGTGGAGAAAAGTCCTCAGCATAAATCCTCTGTGGGTTTCTCGTCAGAATTTTACACTCGAATTTTACCAAATGGAGAGAAACAGGATAGAGAATGGCTGGTTTATTCAAAGGAGGTTGATAAAGCATATTGCTTTTGTTGTAAGTTGTTTAAAGAATGTCACCGAAACAATCAGCTTGTGAATGAAGGAAATTGGGAACGAATTAGTACTTTTCTTAAAGAAAGTCCCCAAAACTCTGAGTTAGCAAATGAAGGATGTAGAGATTGGGGAAATCTTAGTTTTTTTATTAGAGAACATGAAAGAAGTATGGCACACATCTTTAACATGACAACCTGGGGTGGGTTGCGTCGTAGATTTCAGAAAGATGAAAGAATCGACAAAGTTGTTTTTAAGCTAGAGAAAGAGCATTGGCGGAGTGTATTACCGAGAATAATTTCGGTTGTGAAATTTCTTGCTAAGCACAACATGACATTTTTCGGAACAATTGAGAGCATGGATCAGGATGATTGTGGAAATCTTTCAAGCTTCATTGAAATGATTGCGGAGTGGGATCCTGTAATGCAAGAGCATATCAGACGTATTAAAAGAAATGAGATTCGTCATCATTATCTTGGTTGTAACATCCAGGAATTGACGATTATTCTAGCTTCTGAAATCAAAAATTCAATCGTCAGGAAAATCAAAGAAGCCAAGTATTTTTCTGTGATTGTGGACTGTGCTCTTGATGCGAGTGGTGAAAAACAAATGTTTTTGATACTGCGATGTGTGGATGTTTTTACGAGTCCGATAAAAGTTGAGGAGTACTTTTTAGAGCTTTTAAACTTCAGCAATACGTCCAAACATGGACCTTTTGAACAAATGCAGAATCTGTTAAAAGCTCTTGATCTTGATATTGATGATGTAAGAGGACAGGGATATGGCATTGGATCTCTGGTGAAAGGGAGAGCCGAAGGTATACAAGAGAAATTTTTGGTTATAAATCCAAGAGCATTGTACACGCCATGGGGTTGTCATAGTCTTAATGTAACACTCTGTGATATGGGAAACTCGTTTAGCAAACTGTTTAGTTTTTTTGGATCCATACAATGCATATATTCAGTGTTTTCTCATTGTACAAAGTGTTGGCAAATTTTGGACAATAATGTGAAAGGTTTAGCTCTTGAACCATTGTCAACCAAACGCTGGGAGAGTCAACTGGAATGTGTTAAAGCAATAAGATTCCATGCTTCAGATATAAGAGAAGCTTTACTTCAAGTAGCAGATACTGAGTTTGACCTCGGACTAGTCCACCAAGCTAATTCTTTAGCAACATATGATCTTGAATATGAGTTCTTATTAGGCATGATCATTTGGTTTGATATATTATCTGCTGTTGACCTGGTTAGCAAGTACTTGCAATCTAAAGACATGCGTATTGATATTGCTATAACTGAAGTAAAGAGGCTGATCAAGTTTTTTGAAAAGTACAGGGAAGTTGGGTTTACAGAGGCATTGAATGTTGCTAAAGAAATTGCCACCGAAATGGAAATTGATTCTGTGTTTGATGAAGAACGTCAAATTCGTAAGAGAAAACGTTTAGGCAAGAATGCCGATCAGTCATCTCCTGAATCACTTGAAGAAGGCTTCAGAGTGCAGTATTTCTTATATACTGTGGATCAAGTTACTGGTTTATTGAAGAGAACTCTTGAACAGTATCAAGCATATGAGGATATCTTTGGGTTTCTGTTTTGTTCTGAGAAGTTGAACTCATTGGAGGAAAAACATTTGAAAACTTCTTGTGGTCATCTTGAAATGTTTCTTAATCATGGGAAGTTTCGTGATGTTGATGGGAACAGCTTATTTAAAGAACTGAAATGCTTAAGGAAGCAGTTGCCAGAAGAAAATATGACAGCTATCGATATATTAAATTTCATAAAAGGACTGGACTTTCTTCCAAATGCATTCATTGCCTATAGAATTTTGCTGACTATACCTGTCCTATTCACTTCCACTGATGGTGGTCTTTCAAAATTGGAGATATTGAATTCTTACTTGCAATCGCCAATGTCACAAGAAGTTTTAGATGGACTAGCTTTGATTTCTACTGAGAAGGGTTTTCTAGAAAAACTTGACTATGACAGTTTAATCGATGATTGTGCAACTAAAAATGCGAGAAGAACAATCCTCAGTGAATAGTGATACATTTTGCTCAGAGTAGTCATTGTTTTTGTTGGAAGGTTTGCACTTTGGAATTTCTAGAGGTTGGAAGGTTTCAGATGCATGTCAATTGATGATGGTTTTGAAGTATCTCCAGGGAGCAGCTTGCAGTTGATAAGTGCAGAAGCAGTCCGATAAGATTTTACAGCTGAATCTGCACAAAGAACGAATGTAATAGGGTTAAAGGCTGGATTGAACAAGTCTTGCTTCTTCTGCAAGAATCCACAAGATTTGTGCTGAGGCTTTTCTCTGTTTTAGTTGTATCATTACTGGAGCTTCCAATTTTATCTGTAGATATTTCTTAGTTCCTGTTTGTTTGTGAAATATCATTACTGTTTTCTGTTTCTGAATTGTTTATTGGATTACTGTTTTCTATCACATATATTGTTTTTGTTCAGTAAATTATAGCACAGTTGCTAAAGATATATTGATTTTTGGTGAAGGCAGAGGCTATATTTTACATTTTAATGACATCTTCGCCACCTTTTCTAATCCTTTTTTCTAAAACTTCTATTATATTTTTCTGCAATTCAGCATAAAACTTTCAACCTTGTCTAGACCCTCTTAAGTCTTAACATATGGTCTAATAATACTCCTCGAAAGTCTTTCTGAACATATATCATAGATTGTTCTTTGGTGTTATGCCACATTTTACCGTTGTGGACGTATACCAGGGATTATTTTGTTCTCAATTTGCTGCAACTAAAGTTTCTGTCTGATATAGTCATCCTTGGCTACTTTTTTCAGCTCCTTGCAAACTCATCTTGAGCATTAGGCCGTAATGCAGCAGCCATAACTTGGTTAGAAAAGAAATATCCTCTTTGGAAGCCTAAGAGTAAGCCCAGTCTTTTGTGGTCCAAAGGAAAGTTCCCATTGTAGTAGCAATGGTCACTTTTCAGTTTTATGAAGAATATTTATGAGTCTAGTGCTTTCAAGAGTATATTTAAGTCTTACGGTGAGTACTTAAGGGTCTTGAGTATGTCTATTTGAGTCTATTTATACTTTTAAGTATTCAAGGGTCTTGTTATTCCA